>NC_134867.1:49652020-49787020 GCF_049852395.1 Peromyscus maniculatus bairdii | reverse complement strand
CAGGACAGCGTTTCTCAACCTGAGGGTCATGACCCCTGTGAGGGTCGAACAACCCTTTCACAAGGGTCACATAAGACCATTGGAGAGCACAGATATTTACATTACAATTCATAACTGTAGCAAAATTACAGTAGCAGCAAAAATAATTTTATGGTTGGGGGTGACCACAACATGAGGAACTGTATTAAAGGGTCACAAGCATTAGGAAGGTTGAGAATCACTGGACCAGGATACATTTTACCTATGTTGCAATTAGCTTCCAGCTTACAAAAGTGGCTGATTTTGATGGGGTCTGGGCAATGACCCAAACACATTGTAGGTCTTTCTATTTGAAAACAAAATAAAACTCCCCTTACCCTGATCTATAACATTCTTGTCTACTTCAAGTTAGATGCAAGATCTATCAGCATTGACAGATGCTGTATACCGGTATCCTGGGGTTTGCTTGTGTGTCTGTGCATTTCTTTTTCAAAAGTTACCTTTATCAAGAAAAGTTGGAAGAGCATTTTAGGTTCCATCTTTCTTATTTAGAGATGAAAATTTCCCTTCAGGGAAGCTTAGTTTCTTTGCATTTGCTCACACCAACATTCTCTCTGTGTGTAGTTATTTTTAATGACTCTCCACATGCTCTAGATAGGAGCTGTCTAGTGTTCACATGGTATTTGTGATGGGTGATGTGTGAAGTGGCTGGGCAGAGCATATGCCGCCACAGTCGGTGTGCCTCTGAGTGTGGGTCTAGAAGAGATAAATGTCTGAATTGCAGGACTAAGAAAGACGATAACAGCTGCACCTGGGAGTGGGCACCGGCTGATCTAGCGAGGGCGAGAATGGAATCAAATGGTAGAGGAAGGGTGATTCTGGTCTGTCTTGGAAATGATCATTCATTTTTCCTGTCTATGGGCATCAAGATAAGAAGTGAGGGAGACTGAAAGGAGATTATTCAACTTGCTTTATAAGCACGCTAATCCATTTATAAACCATTTATTAGGTTTGTTTTGTTTGAAGGCTAGCCTTGAACTTCTGAGACTCTTATTCCATCTCCCAAGTGCTGGGATGACAGATATGGGCTACCATGCCAGGCTTCTAAACCTCTCTTAGGAAACCCATCTACTGTAAGAGACAGCATCAACTCCTTCTAAGGGCCCCGCCTCCATGACCTCATTGCCTTCAGATAGGCCCTGGCTCTTAATGGGTCTACCCTTCTCAGTATCACCATACTGAGGATGAAAATACCAGGACATGAACTTTGGGGGTCACTCTCAAATCTTATCCAGCTTTAACAGACCTTTGTGGGTAACTTGGGAAAAGTGTATACTGGTAGGGACTGACATTTCTTGAATGGGCATAGAAAGAGATAGCTGTTAAGATTATTCTTAAAACTGGCAAATACATTTTATTAGTTCCTCCCTATGTATATTTTATGATTTTTTCTAGATAGGGTTTCTCTGTGTAGCTTTGCACCTTTCCTGGAACTCACTCTGTAGCCCAGGCTGGCCTCGAACTCACAGAGATCCACCTGCCCCTGCCTCCTGAGTGCTGGAATTAAAGGCATGTGTCACCACCGCCTGACCTTTTTTATGATTTTTAAGAAGGAGGGGAAAATATTATCTGATCACATACTTCATTATAGTACTTCATGATCACCAAACAGTGACACTGAAACCTCTTCTACTTAATCTTATTAATAAAATTAATTAATTATATTATTCATTTTTATTAGTTTTTATTTACTTTATTAATTCAATTATTAATTAATTTAAACTCGACACAGTCCAGAGTCAGCTGAAGGAGTCTCAACTGGGGGATTGCCTTGATCAGATTGGCCTGTGGGGCAGCTAGCTGAGCCAGCCCAGGGAACAAGCCAGTAAGAAGTGTTCCTCTCTGGTTTCTGTTTGAGCTCCTTCCTTGGCATCCATCAGCAATAGAGGATAACCTATAAGATGAGGCAAACTTTTCCCTCCCCGAGTTGTTTATCATGGCAACAGAAAGCAAGCGAGGACATGACCCTCAACCACAATGGCTTCTCAAAAAGTCAGCTCAGCAACCCACCTGGGGCCCTCTTTAGCACACACTGGTGCAAAGGATAGGATTTGAAAGCTGTGAACTTTTTCCAGCTAAGTTAAGTTCCCATAGTATACTATCGTTATTTTACTTAGAGTGATGCTAAACTTCACGCACCATCTAACAAAGCCAGGCATCAAAATTCACACTAGGGCTGGCGTGATAACTCCATGGCTGAAGTTCATGCTGTGCAACCATGAGTCCAGATCCCCAGGGCCTGGGTGAATGTCAGGGGGGTATAGCCGGGCCTCTGTTCCTTCAATGCTTGGAAGGAGAGAAAGAAGATCCTGGGGTAAGTTGGCCAGGCAGACTAGCCAAATTGCTTAGCTCCTGGGATCAATTGAGAGACTTTGCCTCAGTGAAAAAGGTAGAGAGTGATTGATAGAGACTCTCAGCATCGACCTTGGACCTCTACACATGTGCTCACACACATATGTATATATATACTCCCACATACACATATCCAAATACCTATGAACATGCATATACACCACACACACACACACACACACACACTCACAAGATAAAGATACATATATAGAAAATCACTGGTCACATGATCAAACTTCACATCTTTGCTCAGCAAATGACTGAGGAGAGAGAATATGCTCGTATTTATTCAGTATGAGAGTCTATATTTTAGTTATTAGAATCCTACAGAACTAACTATTCTCTTTCCCAGGAAAGCTTTTAATTACTATCATCATTCTGGCATCCCAGTGTAGACGACTGTGAAAACCCACTCTTAACCATTTTTCTAAGAAGTGAGACACACCGACTTTTCTGTCTCATGCTTCAGCCTTCCTGGATGGAGTCTTCCTTGTTCTTATCAAAGAGGTAGTTAAAGCGATAATCAGCCATAATCCTCTTAAACATTTTAACAAACGGGTGGTTTAAAAAAAAAAAAAAGACCGCATATTTCCAAGTTCCTCTCTCAGCCCACAGGCTCAGGAATATGAATTAGGCACACTGATATAAATGTTGAATCTTTAATATTTCACACCAAAAGAAGCGCCTCCAGGTAGCTTTCCGCATACTGCTGTAATCTTGGGTAATGAATTAATCATGCTCGTCCTTAGCATAGCATGTGAAGGTGGAATTCATACTGAAGAGCATGGATCAGATAGGAGAGCATTTCTGCCCCTGAAAATGGTTTCGACTACTACATTAGAGTTCCTAGAACTGACTAATCTCTACAGATTGCACTGAAAATTAATGTAGGCCCCAAGTCCCTGGTCTCAGAACAGAGCCAGACAAAAATCCCAAAGCAGACTGCCAGAAGAGCACCCCAAGAGAAGGGTAGGTACCCTGGGATCCAGTAATATTAATTCAGTAAATAGGAATTTATCCCACTTACCTTTGTCCTGGGGCTTTTCTGATTAGCAGCCCATTTATAGCTGTAGTGGAGGGTAATCATTTTGCAGGAATTTGACTGCCTTAACTAAAGACGGGGTGTTCATATGGATGTTAGTATTCCTTAGTTCACTTTTTTTCTTTCTGGGTCACACGTAATTAATATTGAAGTTGATTAGAAATGTAAATGTCCTCAGTGGTCCTCATAAAGCAATGACTGACTCACTGGACAGCATGATTCTCAATCTATCACACAGTGGGGTAGGTTCTGGCCCACATATAATTTTGATTATAAAGAATTATTGGAGGTATTGTATATGTTTTGCTATCCATACAATCAACAAGTGCCTATAATCCTTATTATTTAATAGATGCAGTCACTTCTTCCAAGCAATGCTTTGGAGCCTAGGATAAGTGGTACTAACATCTGATTACAATGTGTGTGACTTAGATGGGAGAAGTGGTCTAGATTGACCAGATCTGTGGTCTAATGGAAGGTGACTACAGGACAGGATGGAGCTGACTGTACCAAGTCAGCAAGGAAAAAACCCCTGAGAAGGGAGAATACTGACAAGTGAGTCTTCTATCAATATATCCACATTCATTTTAGAAGACCATCTGTCCATCCCTCCCCCATTCATTATTTTTAATAAATATACGTTGAAAAATTTTAATGTCTTAGGTAACTTGGCAATTCAGATTAGAAAAAAAAGGTTTCAGTGTGGATTCTGTCCTTCACTGGGTGCATAAAGAGAAGAGTCAGGGGAGGAGGAAATAATGGGGAGGATTCATGGCATCATTGAAGGCCAGTTCTGAATTCTATGACATAATTCATAAGCCGCAGTTCTGATTTTGTAAGAGTAGTTTACTTAATCACCCCCTTTATGTGTATGTTGTATATGTATATGCATATGTATACCTATATGTATATTGTCTTAGTTACTGTTGTACTGCTGTGAAACATGACTCAGGCAACTTATAAAAGAAAGCATTTCATTGGGGTCTTGCTTCAGTTTCAGAGGGTGAGTCCATCGGGAGTATGATGGCAGGCAAGCATAGTACCAGAGCAGTTGCTGAGAGCTTTCATCTGATCCAGAAGCAGGAGGCAGAGAGGCAGAGAGGGAGTGGACCTGGTTTGGACTTTTGAAACCTCAAAGCCAACCCCCAGTGACATACCTCCTCCAACAAAGCCACACCTCCTAATCTTTCCTAAACAGCCCACCAATTGGGAACCAAACATTCAAATCCATGAGCCTATGAGGGTCGTTTTCACTCAAACAGTCACAGATATCCTACATACTTCTGAATATCAGATTTATTAGAAAGTATCACCCCTCTTTTGTCATAGTAGCATGGAGGCTTTACTAATGAGATGCATAAAATGTAGAACGAGAAGTTATTTATAAATCTCTATCACACAAGGTCAGGTGACTTAAGTCCTATGGGAAAACTATGAAGTACTATAAGAATTTAGACAAGTAAATGAGAGACTGCTTTGATTTGAAATGAGAAAGTCAAGTGTCTAGAAAGGAGCTATTTTCCAGTGGCCTTTAAGGACCATGGATTTCAAGGGACAGGAGAACACAAGAGCCCAAAAGTCACAGATGCAGATGTTCCCTGCTTAAAACCCAACCCAAAGGTGGTACCAAGCTCCCCTCAGCAGGAAAGTGAGAAGAGACAGGCTGGAGACATCATTTCCATGCACAAGGGGGTGGGTAAGACAGAGCTCTTGTGTACATTTCTCTGGGAGATGTAAATGAAGGTGTGTGTACCTCAGATAGGGCACTCCTCATGGTTCCAATAATCATGGTTCTGTTCAAGTCTAAATAGTGTGTCTATTATGGTTACTCATAGGAGCATAGGTAACCCAAAAGCATTACTGAAAAGTGCTCCCCCACCCCCCACCCCCACATGGGTGAGGACTCAGAAAAGCTGCATGCTTGGATCTTTCTGTACAACTTGCACAGGGCACTCACCCCTCACTAGCAATTCTTATTGCATATATAAGAGAGGCCTTCTTTAGCTTTTAGAAGCTTCCAGAACCTTGTAAGTTTTATAAGTTCTTTTTAAGCCTCCTCACTTGCTTCGGGAGGATATCAGTATTCAACGGGCAGAAGCAGACTAATGCTTGCTAGCATAAGGGGAAGAAGAATTAGTGAGGGTATATATGGTTTAGGTGTGTTAGGTTATAAGGTTGGGGCAAGAGCCTGAAGAAAACGTCTAATCTGTATCTTAGAACACAGTCCAGACTTTTCAATATGCTTATTCCTTGCTGCTAGAGACAGCTGCTGTGGAAAGTGTGCCCATAATGCTGCAGGAAGGGGGATTGGGGAGAAATGTGAGAACATGGAACATATGGGATGTCCACATTTAGGAGCAGAAAGGAAGAAGAAAAAAGAGTATGGAGAATTGACGCGGGTACAAGCCAATTAAGAGGTTACATTAAAAGTTATGAGAATACTATTTGTTTAAAAAATAAAATGACTCAAACTTTTAATTCACAACATTTGGTCAAATACATCCCATATGGACCAAAGACTTTTTAAAAAGGAGCAGAATCTTTAAAAAGTAAAAGAAGCTACGGATGAATATTTGACTGACGTTTGACAGGGAAAGAACTTTCCAAGAATAAACATAATGCATCTTGATCAGAATTTATGAGAGTAATAGCACCAATACCAAGGATAGAAACATCGTAAGGGTAGTTAATACGGTAACATTTATATTACTCACCATGCACATACCATGAACATGCATACACACACACTTAACCAACAGAAGATATATTTGTATGGAATTGGCACATAAGACTATGGAGGCATGCAAGCCCCAGTATCTGCAGAATGAACATGCAACTGGAGACCCACCCTTTTGATCCAAGTGCAGTTCAGTAAGAAGGATTCTCAGGGAAAAGTTGACATTTTGTTTTATATCATCCTTCAACTGACTGGATGAAGCCCATTTACATTAGAAAGATCAGTCTGTTTTATTTAGTCTACCAACATCTTAATCTCATCTATTTGTTCATTCATTAGAGAGTGAAAAACATTCCATCCCCACTACACAGTCAAGCTCACATAGAACCCTTATACAACACAAATAAGACACATATAAGTTGAAAAATGTATGTATCTAGGACAATATTTTGCCAAGATTAAACAGCCAAATTCAAATTCCCACAGTTCATGTTCCATTTCTACCCTTGTATTCCACAGGCTCAGCCACAAGCCAGCTTCCCCAGGGTGTAACCGTCACCTGCTCACTGCAGCAAGTCTGAAATCATGACCAAAGCTGGTTATAGTGGCACATATCTGCAATAGCATTACTTGGAGGCTGAAGCAGGAGGATTGCCATGAGTCTGTGTTCAGCCTGAGCTCCATTGTAAGACCCTAATTCAGAAAATCAAATCAAATCAAATCAAATCAAATCAAATCAAAAGAAACGAACAAAAACAACCAACCAAACAAAAACCCTACAAACCAACAAATGTCAGGAGAGTGATACTTTTTTATTGCTCAAGTAACATGGCCAGCTATAACTGAG
Organism: Peromyscus maniculatus bairdii; assembly: GCF_049852395.1. Taxonomy (NCBI): domain Eukaryota; kingdom Metazoa; phylum Chordata; class Mammalia; order Rodentia; family Cricetidae; genus Peromyscus; species Peromyscus maniculatus. Next base: position 49,780,063 of record NC_134867.1, on the reverse strand, counting down.
CACATTAGGTGGGTGGAACCTATGAGGCCTACAATTCCCTAGACCATTGAGAAGAGCCAATGCTACCCAGGGATCTGAGGCAGCTCTTTCTAGAAAGATGATTTGACTACATGTTCATAATACAGAGCTAGAGAAGTTGTGTCAGGAAGACAAAAGCAAGTACAAGAAATATGAGAAGTGTGTCCTGGGCATTAGGACCTGAGACAGAGGGAAGAAAGAGCCCTCCTAAGTTCTAGCTCTTCATGCTTAGAAGGACATAGTCTCTCAGGGTAGAACTTCACCACTCCAAGGGTGGCTCCATCAAGTTAAACCTGGTGGTACCATTGGCCAGACACAGGTTTCTAAGTTGATGTTTGGGACTTGCACATTGTGGTGTTTTGAAACTGAAGGAAGAACCTGCTGGTATCTCACAAACTCCCACTGTGTGTGTGTGTGTGTGTGTGTGTGTGTGTGTGTGTGTGTGTGTGTGTGTGTGTTGGGGTGATCTCTCAGCCAAAGCTGGAAACCCCATTTCCAGGAGAGTGGCACAGAGTGACAGAAACACTGTTCTAAGGTACCCTAGCTCTGGGATAGAGGAGACTAGATGAGTTTGTGCCAGCACTCAGTGGTTATAAGGATCCATGTCACTTTCCACATGGCCATGGCATTTCCTGACTTCTTCTGCTTGACCTACACAGCTCCACCTGGAACAATGCCAAAGTGGGGTTTGGGAACCAGAGAGACTAAACGAGTGTATCAAAATGCCAAGCATTACTTATGGGGATTGGCTAAAGAACCAGTTAACTAAATTTAAACAAAATAGTACAAAACAAGGCCTAACCTAAAGGCTCCCATTGCCTTCCTATCTGATATGTAAGAGATTATAAGACAGAACTAAGATTACAGATGAATGCAACACCTTATATGTATATACTGAAACAGTGGGTGGGGTGTATTTAAAATGCCAACATCTCCCCATATGTCAAAAACAACAGAAAGAACATTAAAAAATCTAGCAATCAAGGGGAATGTGTCAGAGAAGAAACAAAGGTTTAATGGTTTTTTTTTCTTTTTTAGAAGAGAAATACTAGGATTCAAGAGAGGAACAGTTAAAAACAGATGCAAAACAACTAGTCATTTCATAATCTAAGAAATACGAATGGCTAAGGAGCAGATAAACACCTCAACAAATTCAGACGCTGAAAAGCCAAGTAACAATTAGTATCCTTTCTGCCTATTAGAAGAGGAAATATTGGCATGAGTTTTCAGAAAATCAATTCAGCAATATACTGAAGATCAAAATGTTCATGGCTTTTGATCAATTCATTCATTTCCAGATTATCCTAAAGGAATCATCAGAAATGTGGGCACATTTAATAATCAGTCAACACTGCTCACAATATATGGAAGTGCCTCAGAATGTAAATCGTACGGCTTTCCCCAAGCTCCCAGACAGACATGCCTGTACCTATCTCATTTTCAACGTTGCCCGAGTGTCTTTCCTTAGTCTTCTATGTCAGCATTTAAAGGCACTGTTCCTTCAGACAACTGGAATATGTCTTGCTGTAGTTAAAATCTGTCTTTGCTCTTCTGTGGACACGATGAATAGCTTTGTAAAGTTCTTTCATTAAATGAAAAACCTTATTTGATTATTGACTTTGGTCCAAATTTTTCCTTCTTCTTTCAGTGAACTCTTGCGTCCTCTGGGGCTAACACAGCTTTTGGCTGTACATCTCAGAATCAACACTTGATTTCCTGTCTGGCCCTTGGTGCTCTAGCTGGCTTGGCACACAGAGATGAGCACACAGCCATATACAACCGAGGTTTGTGTGAGAATCTGCACATGTCTGTGGGTGGAGAAAAGAGCCCCGGGCAGCCTGGTGGAGCCACAGGAAGGAACAGGTACCCCCTTTAGAAGGGCACCTCCTCAAATCTCACTTGTTAGTTTTGTTTATTATTTGAATTTCTCTCTCTCCTTTCCTCCCTCTCTCTCCTCCTCCCTTTCTCTCTCTCTCTCCTCCTTCCTCCTCCTCTTTGTTTTGAGAAAGGTGTCACATAGTTTTGGCTGGCTTCAAACCCCTATGTGGCCAAGTATGACTGTGGATTTCTGAACTTCCTGCCTCTATTTCTTGAGAGCTGGGACTGCAGGTGTGTTCCTCAGTGTCTAGTTTATACAGTGTTGGGGATCAAGTCCAGAAATGTGGGACTTGGTTCAGGCAGGCAAGCCCTGGGCCAACTAAGTTACATCCCCAGGGTTAGGCCCCATCTCTCTCTCTCTCTCTCTCTCTCTCTCTCTCTCTCTCTCTCTCTCTCTCTCTCTCTCTCTCTCTCTCTCTCTGTTTTTGAGAAAGAGTTTCTCTGTGTAGCTTTGGTGTCTGTCTCGGATCTTGCTCTGTAGACCAGGCTGGCCTCGAACTCACAGAGCTCTGCCTGGCTCTGCCTCGTGAGTACTGGCGTGTTCCCCTGCTGCCCAGCTCGGTCCCATCTCTTAATACTGTCTGTCACATGGCAACACTTGGACTTCAGAGATGTCACATTTAAACCATAGTGGACAGTGCGAAGCGGGTTCTGAGAGACGAGTAGGATTTCCCCAAAAGGACCGGGGCCGTGGTGAGATGGGGTGATGGCTGTTAGGGTAAAGATGCAGAGGGGAATCTTGAGAACAGATATGCAAAAAGTGAAAAACTGTCCCACATGGTTGTTGGAAGAATGTAGAAAGGCTTCAAAGGAAAATGAAAGAAAGCGTGGTGGCCAGATCACGAAGGGTTAGGGAGGAGCTTCAGTTTTAACCTGTAAACAGTCAGGAGTCAGTCAATCTTGTAAGCGATCAGACTTTAGCATCAACCAAAATTCAGGAATTATGAGGATTACAGGTTGCGTGGGTCAAATTAGAGACCTAGCCACCAGATAGAATAAATGATGTACCCCAAAACCTCAGAATGAAGGAAACGCATGAGAACGAGATGGGACAGGAGATGCAGGGCCCAAGCACAGGAGACATGGAGACCAGCCCCTTAAATGCATTTTTAATGGGCACCCACAGTAATTCTCGAGTAGAGCCCCATTGAAAAACACAACAAACAGTTTTCTTTCATTTCTACCCCCTCCCTTTTTTCTTTTTTCTTTTTTGTTTTTATTTTTGGAGAAAGGGTTTCTCTATGTAGCCCTGGCTGTCCTGGAATCACCCCCCCCCCCTTTAAAGTAACATGTAATTACTCCAATTAGCCTTACCAGAGTAAAGAGAACAAAAGAAGGTAAGTCTTGAGTCAGGCTGGCTTTCTTTGTGCTTCCTCAATGAACCTCCTGCATCCGCATGAGCAAGGGATGCAGCTTTTTGAGAGAACCAGGGGGCTAGGAGTTTTCAACAGACATCATTTCAGAAAGGAAGAGAGAAAATATATTATTATTATTATTATTATTATTATTATTATTATTTTCTACTTTGGAGTCTGTGTTTGACTGGGTATTGTGAGAAGGGATTTTTTTTTCCTTTTTCTTTTTTCTCCACAGAAGATAGCTTCCCAATCGCCTAGCCTAATGCTTGCTATTTTAGACAGAGCAATAGGGGGCCCAGACCTTATCTGTGGCAAAGAATAAATTCCGACTCCAAACAGCAAAACGAAATTCAAAGTTGTCTCCTAGCTACTGATCTTAGTTGGCATCTGAGAAATTTGGTAAACGAGACACTGATCCCCATGAGCTGACCCCATGTCCTCTTACACAGAACATCAAAGGTATGTGAACGTAAGAGCAACAGGGGAGAATCCCAGCTCCCAAAGGTGGCAGTGCTAGTTGGGAAACAGAATTTTGATAAGAAGTCTATATGATTATGTAAAATGGGAGACAGAAAAATTGGGAAAAGCTAACCTAGATTGTCCTAATTTCAAAGAATGGCTTAATTTATGCCAAACACACACACACACACACACACACACACACACACACACACACACACACACACACACACCCCTCCTTATAGGGCTCTGGCTTTGGTCACCTTCCAAATAAAGTGCTAAATAGATTTTATTATTCCCCCCAGGCCCCCATTTGGTTTGCTTCTTTTATCTAAAGCCCTGCTTGTTAGGTAGATTTCTGAGTATAGAAAAAGGATAAAAAGCTTTCTTCACATTTCTTCCCATGGGGTACAGGGGAGAGTAAGAGTGAAGAATCGGTGATATCATCACTAATAACCTGCCTGGATTAAGAAAGCACAGGAGGTGAACCTAAAAAAAACCCCTAATAATAATATTTTTTTTTTAAAGTAAAAATTTGATGGTTGAAAAGGGAAAGACTGGTGAATGGAAGGGCCGGCGAACATAGCTTCTAACTGGAAGTATTTAAGAATTGTCTCATAATGATGGCGGCTGCCAGTTTGAAGGCCCGCCCAGTGCTAGAATAAAAGTGAATGCTATCCTTAGAAGACCTTTGATCAGGCAGAACCCTCTGACAGACTCAGCTTGTGTAGAGACAGATGCGCTCCATCCTGGCGTGGTGGCGAGGGGCCCACCACCACTCAATTACACAAAAAGGTGACACCCTGGGGTTTATAATTCTAGAGGAGCCCCGATTAATTTATGCACCTGCCAGTGTGTGCCAAGCTGGGTTAGAATTTCCTTTAACATTTTCATATACTTTCCCTCAAAAGTATTCATATTTATTAATGCTGGCTTGGTAATGTTATTCTCCTGCAGAGAAAAGGAAATGTGTTCATCTTAGCATTTTTGCCTACTTCCTCCACTTTCCTTCTTGTTTTAATTAACAATTGCTCAGTGCCCCGAGGGCTGCCATTAATTAAAAGATTAAAAAAAATCCTCTAGGAATAAGTAGAGCTGGTGTTTTCTTCTTTAAAAAAAAAAAAAAAAAAAAAAACCCGTGTGTGGTTGGAAGCTTGGGCATGAATGGGGTTTCCTTCCGGATGGCCCTTTCCTTGTGATTCAATTCCTGTCCAAGAGATTTGGTGGTAGATCTTATGCAAATGGGAGTTTCCAATATAGGAGATAAAACTCTTTTGATGTTTTATGAATTCCGGCTTTCCTTAGTGTTTGATGAATGTCTTTTCATGCCACGGGCACAAGGCTTTGGTTGGAAAGAATACAATCTTTAGCAGCTGTTGCAACTGGAAAAATGCACAGGTTGGCCATTCTCTTTTTGCCATTGTTTAACAAGGTAAAGATATGTTTAAAAAGAAGTCACCAAAGGAGGGAGATGGAGGGGATTACTAGCCAGGAGATGCAGCTTCAAGCAATTAGGCCGTGACTTATACTAACTAATTACTATCTTGACCACTGATGGAATTTTTTTTTCTGCCTTTAGTCTATGAAAAAACAGATTAAATAAGAGATCATAAAGGGACCAAAATGATTCCAAAGGTGGCTTAATGAAGAAAGAATAAAATGTTCTGCAGTTTTATGGAAGGTTATAAACCTTATGAAGTGAGCCATTTTCTGAGGATAAAATGCTGCCATAAAGGCCACCCAAAACCTTCTCTGATGCAAGACAGCAGTGTTTCTACTACCAAGGTCATCAGAAGATGTTCACAATAATTTATTGTGGCTTAAATCCCTTTAATTTTTTTTTTTTGGTGTAGATGTGTACATGTGAATGTATGCATATGTTCAGGCACAGGTGCACATGTGGGCAGGCTGGTGTGTGTGCCCATACACATGAGTGCACATGTGTATTCAGGTCAGATAACAACCTCAGCCTTGGTTCTTACTCAGGTGCCAAATACCTTGAGACAGTGTTATTTGTAGACAAATTTCTAAACAGTCTTATTAAATAAGAAACACAGACCCAAATACAGGGGAAGGTAGCCAAAGAGATCAGAGAAATAGCAAATAGCCACGACTAGCCTCAACACAGTAGTTGAGAGAGAGAAAGAGAAAGAGAGAGAGAGAGAGAGAGAGAGAGAGAGAGAGAGAGAGAGAGAGAGAGAGAAAGAAAGAGATTCTTCCTGTCTAACCTGCGCTTTTATTGTCTTCCTGTTCTGCCTTCTCATTGGCTCTAAGCCCAGCCACATCACTTCCTCGACACTGCCTGTCTATACAGACCTCCAAGTTTCTATGGTTGGTACTGGGATTAAAGGCATGTGTCACCATGCTTGGCTGTGTCCTTGACCACACAGAGACTCTGCTTGCCATGTAATCAGATTAAGGGCATGGGCTACCACCGCCTGACTTCTGTTTATGGCTCGCTATATGACCTCTGATCTCCAGGCAAACTTTATTTATTAACATACAAATAAAATATCACCACAAAAATGATTGACCTGGAACTCACAGAGAAAGCCATGCCGGCTGAACGGTAAGCTCCACAGATCCACTTGTCTACCCCCCACAGCTCTGGGATGATAGGTGCACTCCGCGTGTCCTGGCTTTTCCATGTGTGTTCTGGGAATTGAACTCAGGTCCTCACGCTTCCACAGCAAGTACTTTACCAACTGAGCCATCTCTCCTGCTTTGAAATCCCTTTCCTGTCGTTTCTCAACTTCATTACAACGTGGACCACAGGAATGGAGTAAAGAGTAATTTGTACCATGGTTTGAACTGCAAAACCCAACTTGTCCTTACTCAAGGGTGGGACATACTTAACAAATAGGCCAGTCTTTTACCCAGGCCCCCTTCCTCCCAGCCTATTTCCACACCCACAGCGAACACACACTCTTCAACCCTTTTTCCCAGTCAGTGTTTCACCAATTCTGCTCACCACATTCCTTATTGTGGGGACACCCCACAGCTCTCTATTGGCCCATGCAATTCCCCCTATTGGACTGCTCAAAAGTTCTGGCCAGTGTGTTCACAACTCTATGGCAGAAATCCTTAAATACAAATAAATTACCAGCCTTGAGTTTGTGGAAAGGCAGAGGCAGATGGATCTCTGAGTTCAAGGCCAGCCTGGCTATACAGAGAAACCCTGCCTCAAAAAACAAAACAAAACAAAACAAAAAAAAACAAAAACCAACCAACCAACCAACCAACCAACCAAACAAACAACAACAAAACAAAAAACAAAAAAAAAAAAAAAAGAGAAAAGAGAAACAGATAGAAAAAGAAAAACACACGAAAAGGAGAAATGTTATGAGAATGATTGCCTTTCAAATTTCCATATTATTTTTGTGTGTTTCATAGCCACAATTTAATATGATGATCACGATATCTTAGATTCTAGTTATTTTTCTAGCTGTAAGCAAAAGATGCTCACACGTCACTATCCAGCCACCGTGCTTGTCACATCAATGGAATGAGTTCACTAAGTGAGCAGACCAGTGTTTGTTTAATCATTTCTTTGCAGCTGGATGTTCAGGTAGTTTCAAATATTGCAATTATGAAATGTGCAGTCTCATTTTGTTTACATAGCTTCAGGACAAAAACATCAAGGTAGAGCTAGTAGGCTAAAGTTGTGAATGGTAGCATTTTGTGATAGGCACACTTTGCATATCTCATACTGTGGGGGCCCACAGAGGCTCCCTAGTAAGGCCTCACTCAAGGTCAGAAAGTCTAAGCTCGTTTTTACTCAGCAGGGCTGCATAATAGGATGATTTGGCCAAAGGCATGGTTACTAGGTGTTTGTAAGGGTCTATACTTGTTGATACTTTATACCTCCACCTTGAAAGGGGGATATTTTTTTACCCCTCTCCTTGCTAATGTATTAAAAAAGTCCATCATGAATAAAGTTAGGGCAACTGGGTATTGACCCCAGCCCTACCAAAGCTATCCCGCATCTCTGTCTTTCTCTCTGTCTACGTCTATATTTTTTGTTATTATTTCTCAATTCTTCCCTCCTCCCTCCAAGAACACTTTGACAGGTTGAGTCTGGACCCCGGCATCATACATCTTAAGATATCTCATTGATACTAACTTTAATATTTGAAAGGGATGACTATCTGTGTCCTGCTTTTTATATTTGGACAATTTCAAAGTTACAGGAAAACTGTAAGAGCAGTGCAAAGAACTATTGCCCATCCTATTCCTGAAGGCTCAGTCGTAGATTACCAACTGTCTCATCACACTCTTTATATTGAAAACTCCACCTTAGCATCTGTTCTTGCACTGGTTGCCATGCCTTAGTAGTTATCCCAGTCAGGGACGCTTCTTCCAGTTCTCCATCACATTCATCCTGAAGGGCACATACCTAAGCCAGGCACTGTGGACACTCCTGCTCTATTCATTACTTTTCTCATTGCTGTGACCAAAATACCCAACAGGTAGCAACTTAAGGAAGGAAGGGAGGATTCTTGTTGGCTTATGGTTCCAGAGGATACAGTCCTTCATGGAGGAGAGGGCCATGGTGATAGAAATGAAAGGTGGCTGGTCACACTGCATCCACAGTAAGGAAGCAGAGTGAGGTGAATGCTGGCGCTCTGCCTACTTTGTCTTTTTCATCTAGTCTGGGACCCTAGTCCAAGGAATCGTATCACCCACACTCAGGATGGGTCTTCCTATTTTAGTTAAATCTTTCTGAAAGCTCATAGACATGGCCAGTAGTGTGGTTACAAAGCGATGTAAACCCCAGTCAAGTTGTAACAAAGATGGAACATCCATCCCATGATGGCAGTGCTAGGAGGCAGAGGCAGGAAGATTACGAAAGACTAGCCTGGTCTATACAGTGAGATCTTGTCTCAAACAAAATTAACAAATTGATGAAACAGAGCTACCACCACCACCAAAGAATACCAAAGTACTAACCAAGGTCAATAACACTACTGAAACAATGCTATCTAAATTAATCTCACCATCTGTCAGAATCAAATGTCCCACTGAATGGCTACTTTTTATTATCATTCTTTCAACAATCTAGGCTTAAAACTTTCCCTCTCCTACTGGGGATGTAGTTCACTGATAGAGCCTTTTCTAGGGTGTCTGAGGTCCCCCATTCAATTCCCAACACTATAAAAAACAAAACAAAACCAACCATCCAAAACAGAAGAGGTCTTTAACTTCTTGGTCAGCAAGTTGACTTAGTAGATAAGGTTGCTCACTGCCAAACCTGATGACCTGAATTCAATCCCTGGATAGCTGGAGAAAAGTGACTCCTGAAAAGATGCTCTTTGACCTCTATGTGCATGGTGACATGTCTCCTGTAATTTGTACATAGCCATTAAATCCTTAAATATTATTATTCACCTGTCACTCAAGACCTTTACTTGTATTTTCCAGAAGCATTTGCAACTCAACATGCCCTTCACTCAGCTCCTGGGCTCCACCAGGTTAGCCTTGTCTCTGCTTTAACAACCTCTGAGCGGAATCAACACTGGAAAGTTTCCCTCGTGGGTCTCTTGTGGTCATTGCTCTGCTTTTTCGCTCTTCATATTCATCTGGGATGCTTTCTCCATGAGTTATCTTCATTCCTTTCTTTCTTTTCCATCACTTCCTCTCCCTGTTGTGCTTCAGTTCTAGAAGCAGATCTCTGAGATCAAACCCTCCCCATTTTATAGCTGAGGAACCAGGAACAGAGGGGTTACTCACTGCAGGGCCATGCCTAGGCTTGTGATTGCCTACATTTTTGTTGTTAGTAGCATATGAAGACCCAACGTTAATATCTGTCAGCAAGAACTACACTATTTTAGCTTGTCAGAATTTGTTTCTGGATTTGTCTCCCAAAATGAGCTTTTGATTGCAGTTTTTTCTTTCTTTCTTTTTGATGTTCACTGTGGGTTGTTCTAGCAGAGAACATCATGGCTTTTGTTTCTTGCAGAGATTCAAAGATTTAATTTATTCCTGTAACAAGTTCTTCTACTTAGCTTTTTGTGTATTTCAATACATTCTTTAATGGCAGTTGACATTTTGAGGGGGGAACATCCCAAAGAATTCACTTAAAAAACTATTAGAACTCAAAGATGAGTTCAGCAACATTATAAGGTACAAGCTCAATATATGAAGATGAATTATACTCCTATAGCATATAATAAACAATCAGGAAATGGAATTAAGGAAGCTATTTTTATCTTCAATAGCATGGAAGAATTACCAGAAATGAACTCAACAAAGAAGGGCACAGCAGATCCTGACAGCTAGAAGATGTTGTTGGAAGAAATTAAAGATTTAAATAAATGAGAACACATTTCCTGCTCATAGATTGAAAGATGAAAGACATCTATATTTTGAACTTCTCTTTTATGCATTTATTTATCAATATATGACAGTTTTTAATATCTCAAACTCTTACCAGGCATTTATGCTTACATATTTGTCACAAGATTGATTGATCAATGATAAAAATGAGACATTAAATTTTACACAGGGGTTGAGAAATGGTCTTATTAAAAAGTATTGAAAAGGCGTCCCTTTGCATCTGTGATGATTTTGCTTATGCCAGTTCAGCCAGGCTGAAATGCATTCTCCACTGTTCTTTTCCTTGTATGAGTCTAAGTTAGATTTGGCCACTGGAAAAAAATGAGCAAGATTGGGCAGATACAGGGAAATATCAGAGAAGGAGCTTACAAATGTAGTTTGTAGCTCACCCCCATGGATGTTGATCTGAACTCACTATAGTGCTGACTGGCAGGGCCATCTCCAACTCCTTCAGCCCTGGGCCTGGCATACACAGTGGTTCAAGTTAAGTTTGCCATCTTTGTATTCAGGTCACCCAAGGGATGAAGTTTGGCTTGGAAGAGACAACTGGGGGCACTTTCCAGTATGTCTTTCAATCATCTTCATCTTTACACATCTCTCTTTGCCTTTACTTCTCCCATCTCATATATAGTCTAGCTTTTCATCTCAAATGGCAGTCTATTTCCATTCCATGCAATCAGCCTATCATTAGGCACAGAGACAATAGCTTTCTATATGTGCTATTACCAGTCTGACCACAAATCTCTTGTTATTATTGGCCACAGAAATCCTTGCCTGCTAGAATCTCAAACATAATGCCACAGGCTAAGCTTATGTTTCTCTAAAGTCATCATTTTTCTTTGTATTTGCATAGAAGGCATTTTCTTTCCCTTTTTTATTTAAGATTTTTTTCCACTCATTCTATATATGAACCACAGATCCCCCTCCCATCCCTCCTCCTGGAAAAAGGGTAAGGGCTCCCATGGAGAGTCAGCAAAGCCTAGTACATTCAGTTGAGGCAGGACCAAGGCTCCCCCTGCATCGAGGCTGAGCAAGGCATCCCACCCTAGGTAATGGGCTCTAGAAAGCTAGCTCATGATCCTGATCCCACTGCCAGGGGCCTCTCAAACAGACCAAGTTACACAACTGTCTCCCGTATGCAAAAGGCCTAGACTGGTCCTGTGCAGGTTCCACAATTGTTGGTGTAAAGTTCATGAGTTCCTATGAGCCTGCTTCAGTTGTCTCTGTAGATTTCCCTATCAAAATCTTGATCCCCCTTGCTCATATAATCCCTCTTCCCTCTCTTCAACTGGACTCCCAGAGCTCAGCCTTGTGGTTGGCAGTGGATCTCTGTGTCTGCTTCCATCAGTTACTGGATGAAGGCTCTATGATGACAGTTAGGGTATTTACCAATCTGGTTACTGGGGTAGGCCAGTTCAGGCACCCTCTCCACTATTGCTAGTAGCCTAATCTGGGGTCATCCTTGTGGGTTCCTGAGAATTTTCCTAGCACCTGGTTTCTCCCTAACCCCATAATCTCTCCCTCTATCAAAGTATCTCTTTTATTGCTCTCTCACTCCATCCCTCCCCCAGCTCAATCATCCTGCTCCCTCATGTTCTCATTCCCTTCCCTCTATTTCCCTGCCCCCCATTCCCAGTTTGCCCACGGAGATCTCATCTACTTCCCCTTCCCAGGGCAATCTATGCATCCCTCATAGGGTCGTTCTTGTTAGCTAGCTTCTCTGGAGCTGTGGGTTGTAGTCTGTTTATCCTTTGCTTTACATCTAGTGTCTGCTTATGAGTGAGTACATACCATGTTTGTCTTTCTGAGTCTGGGTTACTTCACTCAGGATGGTATTTTCTCTTTCCATCCATTTGCCTGCAAATTTTATGATGTCATTGTTAGGAGACATTTTCTATATCTGAGGTCTAGGAGCTGGTCCTGTTTGACATAATGGCCAATGCTGTATGAGCTACAAAGGCAATGCGTCTGTCCAACTTCCATTCATGTTTATGCTTCCCATTCTTCCCCTTTAGATAACTCAAACGCATTGAATGATTATTTTGTGCCAAGGACTACATAAAGTAGATTGCAGTATTTCATCTGATATAGTTAGATATTATATGAAGTAGGCTACTGCTGTTAAACTCTTTAGAAATGAAAACAATATTTCAAAGAAGGTCAAGTTTTAATGCAATGTTCTCTTTTGGTTAGTAGATTATGGCCCAGTAGCACATTTGAGAGAGATTATAACATCCCCATTTGCAGAAAATTAGCATATTTATAAACCTAGGACACACAAAATTGCACAAAAAGCCAGTGTCAGTACCTAGTGATGTCAGTGAGCACTGGATGGGCATTAGCTAGAGGTCACACAAACAGACAGAAAATGGTAGTAACAACAGTTGAGATGCAGAATCTGAGTTGCTTAAGCAACACCCTTCACCACAACACACTTAAGCACTCTTTATTATTTATAATTATCTTATCATTTTCCAACAACCTATTAGGGTTTTGAATATATCCATCCATTTGTGGAGAACTTACATGTCAAAATATTGAGTATTCCAGTCTCTGTCTATGGAATTTTTTTCCCTCTATACTGGAGAAATTTCTTCATTTTCATCTAGAAAATTGTAGCCTTAAGTATAAAAGTTAAAAAACTTCACTAAATATATTCTTAGGTATCTTATTCTTGTAATTTGATTTACCCTTTTCAAGCCCAAAGGTTAAGTGACCTTAGTGAAGAAACAAAATACATGTGGACAGAGATGGACTACGGGATTGATGTATAATGACAAAAATCTTCAAGTTGGAAAGCCCGTTTGAAATCTGTAATGGTACCATGAACATTTTGACCAAAACACAGATAAACATAAAACAGGCAAGATAAAATATATCATTAGATGGCACTCCACATTTAGACTATCTTGAATTACTTCCTAGGAGGTCACTGGATTTGGTGCTGGATTATGAGGGTAAAAATCATGGGGACAAAGGAAAAATAAGACTGACAACCTTAAGAATGCTCTAAACATACCTAATTAAATTCTGTATATCTAACTCTAAGTGGAGTGGGATTCCCCATCAAGGCTGTCATAGCTTCAAGATCCATAGGAACACAGAGTTATTTGTCCCTTCAGAAGTTCCATGTAGGGCTTTTATGGAGGGTGACTTGAGACTTAATTTAAGTTTCTGTCTAGGTGACTATAGACTAGAAAAGAATTTTGAGGTTCTAGGGGACCTTTCAATGAAGCAAGAAGAAGTGATAACTTTTATCCAAGTCACAAAAAATGTATTTCACACATTTTTCAGCATGAAAATGGATAGCTAAGACCGGGTAGTGGTGGCGCATGCCTTTAATCCCAGCACTTGGGAGGCAGAGCCAGGTGGATCTCTGTGAGTACGAGGCCAGCCTAGTCTATAGAGTGAGTTCCAGGACAGGCTTCAAAGCTACAGAGAAACCCTGTCTTGAAAAAACAACAACAATAACAACAACAACAACAAAAAATGGATAGCTAATAGATGACATCTTAATATTAAATACAATATTTTTATTAATTCTCAGAGAATTCCACAGAGGCATATAATATATTTTGATTATACTCATTCACATTCATCTTCCTAATTTTTTATAAATCCACCCAACGGACAACATTTTAAAGAATGAATTAACACTGAGATATGCTTGTATGCTGCTTGGCTTGATAAACCCTCATGTAAATGATCTTTTCCCAAGCCTTACTGAACTATGATTAATAAAATTTATATATATCTAAGGTGTAGTGTAAGATCATTTGATGTAAGTAAATACAAAGTGATGGCTGATAATGAACGTATCCGTCATTTTATATCATTATCATCTCTTTTTTAATGAGAATACATCTTCTCTCAACTCTTCACAACCTTGAGTATGTACTGCTTTCTTAGTAACTAAAGTCACTAGGCTGCATGTTAGATCTCCAGGAATGTTTTCACCGTAGAGTTGAATGTTCATTCTCGGTGATAGACATTTCATCTCTCTCACATCCCAGCCCTGGTAAGCGCCATCCTATTTTCTGTAAATCTGACCAATGTGGTATTGTGAATAGTAAAATTTAAAAAGTGGAATAATATTTCCACTCAGCCTTATGTTTAAGTCTTTAATTTCAAGTTAATTTTTGTTTATGGATTAAGAGGATGATCTAATTTCATCCTTTTGCATCTGGAAACCTAGTCCTAATACTATTCATTGAAGAGTTGATCATATCATGTTACATAGTCTTGATGACTGGAAGATCAGTCAACCACACATGTGGGATTTATCTCTGGGCTTTCTATTATTTCCCATTGGTCTGTCTACTTTTAATGCCATTACCAAAACATTTTGATATCTATAGTTCTATAACGTAACTTGAAATAAAGAAGTATCGTTCTTCTAGTATTGTTATTCTTTGTTAAGATTGCTTAGGAAATTTGGACCTTCCATGGTTCCATCTGAGTTTTATGGTTATTTTTTCTGTTTCCATGAAAATGCCATTAATGTTTAGAAAAAGATTATGATGAATATGTGGATAATTTTGAATAATATGGACATGCTATCCACATCAGTTCTCCAAGACCATAAATACAAAGTATCTTTCTATTTGTATCTTTCATCAGCATTTTGAAGCTTTCAATATATAGATATTTAATTTCTTTGGTTAAGTTTTTTGTTAGTATTTTATTCTTTTGAGTCTATTATTAATAATACAGCTTTATTAATTCTTTTGCATTAGGTTGCTCTTACTATAAATAAATATCAACAGATTTTTGTAAAGTCATTTTGGGTCATCAACTTTATTGAGTTCACTTATTATTTCTTAGTTTTGTTTGGGTGGAATATTCAGGGTTTTGTATTTAATATATTCATGACTTTCACAAATGCATATAATTTTCCTTCTTTTCCAATGTTGATACCTTTTACTTCTTTCTTTTGTCTAAAACTACATAGATACTATGTAAGACATAGAAATCAGTGAAATAAGTGAAAATTCAGAAATAAACATACGTATTTATGGTACATTTACTTTAAGGGAAGGGCTTCAGTAGCTAAAGGCTGAAATAATACAAGTATGTATCAAATTATGACTGGATGAGGAAGATGTGGCATATCCCTGAAACTGAGTATTATTTGATGATGGAAAAGGGGAAGTACTGGCCTATGTCACAACATGGGTGCACTTGAAAAACATGCTAAGTGAAAGAAGTCTCATAAAAATCACATAGAGTATGACCTCACTTATATGATATGTCTAGAATAAGCAAACTCAGAGAGAAAAGCCAGTCCTTGGTTACCTAGCATTGACAGGCTTTAGCAGGAATGGGCAGTGTTTTTCCTCTGGGTGTTTTGAGGCTGTTCTAAAATTAGTTTGGTTGTACATCTATCAAATACACTGAAAGCCTTGGTTTATGGACTTTAAACAGGTGAACTTATGACAGCTCTCTCTGAACAACACTGTTAGAAAATGAGCAACAACAGCTCTCCCTTGTCATATAGTGTGCTCCCATCTCCCAGGCATGTGTGGCCACTCCAGTGTTACCCACGAGGAATCTAGTGGCTCCTGCTTAGTCTTCAAGGTCCAAGGCTGCAATGGAGGCATGGCTGCCTCCAATGAAAATAGTGCTGAGTACTAGGTTCCTTCCTAATCCCACTGAAAAAACTTGATCTACGCTTTTCCTCTGTTATCTTCACGACCCATGGTGGAATATTCATTTTCTCCCAGGCACATAATTCCTAGGGACTCCTGAACTCCTCCCTCCTTTTTTTCCCCTTTTCTTTCATGTTATCTCTTTATCCACCCCTTGAAGAGATCATCCATTTATCAAGTATTAAAACCTTGTCTTTCAAAAACATTACTTTTGCTTGTTAATATGACAATGTCATCTTTATCCTTGACACACTGAAGACACATTGCATATTAATTATATACTATACTATGGTGACCATCGAGGAGCCAGAGATAAGTGACCCAGTTTCTGCCAAGAAGAAGCTTTCAGTGTATGAAAAGTGATGGGCAGCTAGACTTAAATGCAACCAGCTCTCTGACAACATCAAACAATGTAACAGGTACAGGAGGCGGGAGTAATTAATTTTAATCAGAAGGGATAGGGTGGTCTCCAAATCCAATCAGATCTTGATAAACCTGCCATATTGTCAGTTGGCTTCAAAAACTTCCAATCTCATGAGTCAAATTCCACAGTTAAAAAGTGAAGCATGGGACCTTACAGTTAGTTAACCCGATTTCATAGTGGACACAACTGGCCAGTGTTACAT
This sequence comes from Peromyscus maniculatus bairdii, assembly GCF_049852395.1. Lineage (NCBI taxonomy): Eukaryota > Metazoa > Chordata > Mammalia > Rodentia > Cricetidae > Peromyscus > Peromyscus maniculatus. The sequence goes on along the minus strand of NC_134867.1, from coordinate 49,763,740 downwards.
TCCTGTTGAACCACAGAAGTTAATAGAATTATGCTGTAAGTGGTAATTCTCATAAAAGGAATGGAAGAGTGCAAGGACATTAAATAGTGAAGGGAGCTTCAAATATTAAATGCTTTTTGTTTATCTTTTTCTTTCTGATTTTGGGATATGGTAGGCTGGCCTCAAAACTCTCTTTAGGACCTAAATTGATTACAAAGTTATGATTCTCCTACCTCAGGCTTTTGAGTGCTTGGATTACATGTGTGTTCAACTATGTCAGGTCTAAGATTTCGTATTTCTAAATCACAAAATGAAACTGTGTGCCTGTGTCTGAGTGTGTATATATGGGCTCATATGCCATGTGCTGCATGGGTAGAAGCTAGAGGTTGATAATTAATATCTTTTTCAATCATTCTCTACCATATCTTTTAGACCAAATCTCGCAGCCACAGGTTTCATGTAGACTCTCAGCCCAACAAGCCATGAAGATCTGCCCATCTCCATTTCCAAGCATTAGGATTACAGATCCATACAACCGAACTTGGATTTTGCATGGGTTCTGGGGATCGAACTCAGTTCTTCATGTTTTAGCAGCAAGCACTTTCTCCACTGAGTCATCTCCCCAGCTGAGAAACATTTCCATAGCAAACAAACACCAAACCCATACAACATCCAAAAGAAACGACATCAAAACTCCCAAACAGACCAAATAAAATTCAAACCCAGAATCGTGCTCAGCTTCCACAAAAGAATGCTGGGGCTTCTGAAGGCTTCATCTTTGCGCCCGGCTCCAGGGTTCCTGTTTCTGAAGATGGACCCTTTAAGATACTCAGAGGGGCCGGGCAGTGGTGGCGCACGCCTTTAATCCCAGCACTCAGGAGGCAGAGGCAGGCGGATCTCTGTGAGTTCGAGGCCAGCCTGAGCTACCAAGTGAGTCCCAGGAAAGGCGCAAAGCTACACAGAGAAACCCTGTCTTGAAAAAAAAAAAAAAAAGATACTCAGAGGGGATGAGCGAGCTGGGCCCCGAGGTGTGGTGATGCTTGCTCTCCAGCCAATGGTATCACTGTTCTCATTCAAGGCGCATGTTGATGTTACATCAGTGCACCCTCCCTTCTCATTCAGTTCTGTGTCAGTTGCTGAACTTTTGGTGACTATGGAACCCCTCAGGATCACACTGTACCAACAGGCAAGATGAGGCAAAGTGAACAGCCAAGTGCCTATGATTTTAGGATCAGAGGACACGAACCCTGATTCCTTGTGTGGGTACTAGTGCTACACACCGAGACTCTTGTCTCTACATGCCTGACACTAACCACTACCCTGCCGTTCCCCTTCAGCTGCGTTCCCTCAGTCATTCAGTGCTTCCTGTTGGATCCCTCTAGTGCCAGCAGCCGGTTCACTGTAGCTGTCTCCACACAGGGAGGCTGTCATCGCCTTCATTCTCAGCTACACCCTGGGCTCTGTTGCATCTTGCAGAACCTTGTTTGGCCCAGAAAGACATCCTCTTAGGAATCTTGCTTTTCAATTTCCCATTGTGCTCTGGGTGCATGTTTGTTTAACGAGTGTGTAAACCTATTCTATCATCTTTTAGAGTTTATGGGAAGGCAGACAGAATACTTGTGCTCCAGGGCATTTTATTAGATGGTTATCTGTAAGTCACATTATTGTTCCTGGGATCTGGACAGAATGGGGGAGAATTCCAACTTTAAATATTTACAAAATCAGGCAAAATAAAATCTGCTACTCTGTTTAATAGCTTTCAAGTGATAGACAATAAGAAAGCCACCAAATCAGAATCAGTCTTCCTTTTCCTGAGAGTGATTGAAAGGGAATATAAAAAGATGTCAGTCTGACAGACAGACGGTGGCTATTTCAGATTTGCAACCAGAAAACAAGGCCAGTGTGTAGCTCCTGGTGTGAAATTGCAAAGCTTCTATATATTCCAAGAGATCTCACTGGAACAACTTATTTTATTTCACAATCATCCTCTGGTCTCCCACATCCACAGTAACTGCCACACCTGATGGGAGCCAGCCAAGGGCAGAGATGGAGTTTATATCTCTAGGCTTTCCTCTTCTAAACATTTAAAAATATGTAGAACCATTTAAAAAAAAAAAAACAAAAAAACCTGGGAGACTTGCAAATCCTGGTTGCTCTAGGATGAGGAGGCAATTTGTAAGAGCAGAGTGTATCATGGATGGCAAATACTGAATACTCTTTAGCACTGTCTGGCATCTCTTCCTCTGATCATCTCCCCTCTGATGTTCTCACCTCCCACATCTCCACATTATTGTTAGTTATTGCTGCCTTGACTCTGTCTGCTGGCCTCAGGCATTCTTGCATTTTCTTGCTGTTTCTATGAGCCTCATCCCATTAAAATTTATCTTTTATATTTCCAGACACCAATAAAAAGAGAGATTCCATGTCCAAGCGCATACTGGGTTTAATATTTGAGAACCTGCTTTATGTACATCTATCTCAGAATTCTTTTCATTTAAGCAGATTGCTTCAGAGACATATTGTCTTGCTGTACCACAGTGCATGTAGAAACAGGAATTTAGAGAGTGCATCGACACTACATGACTCCATCTCAAGCCACATTGCAGAGAAGACTATTAACCCTATGCACGATAAGATTAAGCTTTGATCTTCAAAAGGAAAAGTCCATGTTGTACTACAGTCAAATCATTAATTATTTAAATGCCATTGTTTGATATTATTTTTGTTAGTCATCCTCTTTTATCATTCAATTATCATTATTCAGATAATTTTAAAAATTAAAATATCTTCATTATTAAGAGTACAGACTTCTGATATGAAACATTTCCAGTATTCACAAGGCAATATATACATTTAATAGAAAATTTCCACATTATGCTAATAAAACAGTCTCAGCTTTCAAAAAGCAATATTGTCTCCCTTCATCTTCCAAAACTGATTAGTTTAGAAGCTACCAACAATGGTAGGTTACCTTAATGTGGGAGGGCGTTGCAGTGTGAGAATGGGCTTCATCTCCTACCTGGTCACCAGTCAGTACCGTGCTGTGCAAAGTAATAGCATGTCTCTGGGTGTCTGACATTTTGAGTTCACTCTAGGATTTTTGAAGCTTTTCAAATCACACATCCTTCCAAGAACTGTATGAAAAGATTTATAGGAAGTTACATAGTACTCACTGTAGCATCATGGTGAACTGAGCCTGTTCTGGCTAATGTTTGGCTTCTGCTTTTCACCATTTCTGGTTTCCACAACCTTGAAAGTCACCAAGGTGCTCTCAGCTTCAATGCTTTACCTGTCTAGGTTTGGGGGTGTGGGGAGAAAATCTACTCTCTGGAGCCATTGCCAATTTGAATCTATATAAAAGGACTTAATTTAGCGTCCAGCACTTACCAACTCTTCAATAAACAATGGACTGAAAAATTAATGGGACTACAAATAACACAATGATCTCTAGTAGTGTTTAATTTTACATCCATGTTTACCAAGCAAACATTTAAAAGGCTTAAATTTTTTTTCTTTTGGGGAAGAAAATAAGGGGTCAGGTGTGAGAATTCTTCTATTGAATAAGTTGGAGACTCTCTGGCTGCAAGATGCCCTTCTCTGAGTTTGGTGATATTCACAGCATGATAAAAACTCGAATAAGTCCTAAAGTAAGATTCTAAGTGACTCCATTTATCTCAGTGTTTCCGAAATTTCCGTGTCTTAGTCAATGTTGTACTGCTGTGAAGAGATGCCATGACCAGGAGAGCTCCTATAAGAGAAAACACTTGATTGGGGCTGGCTTACAATTCAGAGGTTTTGTTCATTGTCACCATGGTAGGAAGCATGGTGGCATTCAGGCAGACATGATGCTGGAGAAGTAGCCCAGAGTTCTACATTCAGATTGGCAGGCAGCAGGAAGAGAAAGACACTGGGCCTGACTTGAGCATTTGAAACCCCAAAGCCCACCCCAGGTGACACATTTCCTACAACAAGGCCACACCCACTCCAACAAGGCCACACCTCCTAATTGTGCCACTCCCTGGTGACCAAGCATTCACATCTCTGAGCCTATGGGACCCGTGTTATTCAAGCCACGGCACTGTCACTGTTTTCATTTCTCATGTTTTTTTTTTTTTTTTTGAGACAGGGTTTCCTCTTTGTAGCAGCCCTGACTGTCCTGGAACTTGCTTTGTAGACCAGGCTGGCCTCAAACTCAGAGATCCACCTGCCTCTGTCTCCTGAGTGCTGGGATCATAAGGTGTGAGTCACCACCACAGGGCCTCATGATTTTTTTAAATGTGCTTCTTTCCCCCTCATCCCCCCCCCCCATTTCTCCTTCCGCAATCTACTTTCCCTTCACATTTCATTAATTCATCTAAGAATTGGTGTCCCTGGATGCACTTTGGGAAATCACCATGTGGTTTGTATTCCTTTTTCATATTTAAATATCATTCTTCTATTAGGAATTGTTTCCCTAATTATTCAGTCATTGTATGTAGTGGGCATCAGCGTTGCTAGAATTTCCAAATACTCACGAAAACAGCTGTGCAAGAGGGATGAACCTGGTGATATATCTTGCCTAACTTGATGGGGTCTAAAACACAGCCCGCCAGATTAGCTACACACTGGACACCAACCACTGTGCTTATCGTAGAAGTGCTAAGACTCCTTGTCAGGACCACAGTCTCTACACTCACATGACAAGAACACAACTGTATGCCATGCAGTCCTTTCTTTCATAGAGACTGAGGTGACTGTCACCCTTTAATCATTTCATTAAAGTCTTTAACAGAGAGTATTTAGAAACTTAAAGAGCCCCAGAAGTGATGAACCAGAGGCCATTATTCCTGCCAGAGGATATGTTAGCTGTGGAAATTTGCCTAACACATGGCTGGTTAGAATACCTCCTGGTACCAAATACCCATTGCTGGGACTGATATCTATGCAACACTCAGACAGTCTCGGATTCATTCTCTCTTGGGCAACCCTGAACATCCATGCAACTTGATCGCTTCCTTCTTGTCTTCTTTTCTTGACAAACATGGAATTTTGGCCCCACTGACACTAATTATTACCAGAAACACAGACTACAGAGGCAGGAAATGAAAAAAAAAAAGTCAAGTAAGAAATAATACTTCATTTAAAAAAAAAAAACTCATGGGAAACTAAAACATAAGAACCAAACACAACTCAGTAATGAAGAGAAAGTTGGCTCTGGGCTAAAAGTGCTAAGTTTCTTTCCAAAACATTAATGTTTCAATGTTTGCAGAAATTAACATACACATTTTATGGGAAAAGACCTTGACTCAGAGAAGCACATCAGAAAATTTCTCAAATATAAGCAATATGCCTGCAAACAATACCACACTTTAACTTAGGAAAACAACGGGGTGAAAGGTCTTGACTCCAGCAATTCTGAATAAACCACAAGGATAGCTGATTTCTGCAGATGTTTACATGTTGCGGGTAATTTCAGGGCTGTTTTTCCCCCAATCAATGACTTCCGCAGCTAGCATTTTCACCTCTAAAATGTACATAAAGGCAGAAACACCACTTCCATTTTTTTTTAAACCAGTTGCTTAATGGGATTTTGTTCCACCAAAAGGGCCCACAAATAAAAACCAGTATTTGAAGCGACGCACACTGCATCATAGCTGGAAACAACAAACCACGGCAAAGGTCTTTTGTATAACATATTGCAAGTTGCCAGCTGTTTTTCTGATCCACAGAGCAAAGCCCACGCTGAGAGATGGCTACCCAGGAGGCAGGGGCTCTTTCTGATTTGATCCACCAGCTCGCTCCCGGTGGATCAGATGGTATCTCAGCTCAGAAATCAGTATTGCTATCACATCCTCCCTCATCTGTCGCCTCATGGGACAAGAGCTGCAAGAAATATGGGGGGAAATTGTTCCCGTTAGGGGACAGCTAGATTTATTTCTGTTCTTTAAAAAAAAAAAGAAGCCACAATATACAATGGGAATGTTAAAATGCCTAACAAGAAAAAGTATCTATCCCGTTCTGTCCAAATACTAAGAAAGTCAACAGGATAATACATGATTTCTGCTTTCCAGCCTTATTTGTAACCTGTCTTGGGGCTGAGCTCACTGAGTGCTTCGAGGGACGTGGAAGAGCCACATTCTCTCAACAGCTTGCTCCCTGAGACACCTCAGAGTGGCTGCCATTGTTGCCTCTGTGTCCAGGAACTGTGAGTTCACGAGGATCCTTTTCAACGTGGGGAATCAGATTCATGGACTCCTCCATGTTTTTATTTATTCTCCAATTACTTTAAATTGAAAGACCGCAACCATTTTGGGGAAAGCAATTTCAATTTTGAACTCATTTTCCAAGCCCTGAATAAAGTGCTTTCACTTACCAGAAAGCTCCATCCCCCTCCTGAGAGGTCATTAGCCCTCTGCCCTTTGGTTTCTTCACATGAACAGCAGGACACTGACTTCCAGAGTTTGTGAAGCTCACTGATGCAAAACGGCCTTGCTGAAGCCTGGGCTCACAGTAAAAGCCTGGGCTCCAATCTCAAATCACTTCACCCATCTGTCCATCCACCCACCCATCCGTCCATCCACCCATCCATCCATCCATTAATCCATCCAAATACTTATTGCATATCTGTTAAGTATAGCCAGAAACAAATGGAAAACCTGCCCCCCCATTATTACAACATTTACCATGTAGGATAGAGGTTAGATAATTTATATGTTATATTATCCAAACAACACTGTGGTTTGCTGGTAATCACTCCTGTTATTTTTTATTTAAAGGTTTAATGATGTTGAGTTTTTCTCAGAGTATATTCTGAGTTGTGAAAATATTCAGAGGCATTATCTTCAGTTTAAGTGCATAAAATACATTTCCCAAAGCAAACATGACACTTGCCCTCTAAGACACAGCCTGCCAGATGCTCTTGAACAGCAGAGTATCTTAACATGGGAAAAACCATAAATATATTTGATACATCATAATACTGAACACAGTGCTGTAAGTACAGAAAAAGATGTTTGCATGATAAATTGCTAACCAAGGATTTCATTCAGTAAAAAGTAAAAGCAATCCTGTGGGTCTTGGACCACAATGAAAGGTAATACTAGATGCAAAGCCTGATTAGTAACAATGAGTTCAAGAGACACAGTGGCATGAGCCACTTGGGAATAACAGGTCATTAGAAGCTTTTAAGATTTTCGCAACAGACGGCATCTTGTAGGTGTTCCTTTCAATCCTGACTCGACCCTCATCCTTCTCTTTCTTGGGCTGGTTTTTCAAGTGAGCAGGTTGCAGTTTAATGTATCTTGACATCATTACCTGAAATAACAGCTCAGTCCAATTGTTATGCAAGCAATGTGACTTTGCAAACGATGGCTGTGCGTAGGGAGGCTGCCCAGCAAGGAGGAAAATTCGAGCCACGTCCACTCCCTGCTGCCAGCGGTTTAATCTGAAATAACATCTGTGAAGGAACATGTGACACTCTGATCCAACAATGCCTTTGGTGGGTCAAGTATCTATAATGAAAATTTTAGTACAAGGGAATCAGGAAGTAGAAGGGGCTATTTCTGACCAGTGAGGCCTTCACCATCACATCTCTGTGTTTACACCCTCACCACCACATCTCTGTGTCCACACCCTCACCATCACATCTCTGTGTCCACATCCTCACCACCATATCTCTGTGTTTACACCCTCACCACCACATCTCTGTGTCCACACCCTCACCATCACATCTCTGTGTCCACATCCTCACCACCACATCTCTGTGTTTACACCCTCACCACCACATCTCTGTGTCCACACCCTCACCATCACATCTCTGTGTCCACATCCTCACCACCACATCTCTGTGTCCTCACCCTCACCACCACATCTCTGTGTTTACACCCTCACCACCACATCTCTGTGTCCACACCCTCACCATCACATCTCTGTGTCCACATCCTCACCACCATATCTCTGTGTTTACACCCTCACCACCACATCTCTGTGTCCACACCCTCACCATCACATCTCTGTGTCCACATTCTCACCACCACATCTCTGTGTCCTCACCCTCACCACCACATCTCTGTGTCCTCACCCTCACCACCACATCTCTGTGTCCACATCCTCACCACCACATCTCTGTGTCCTCACCCTCACCACCACATCTCTGTGTCCACACCCTCACTACTACATCTCTGTGTCCACATCCTCACCACCACATCTCTGTGTCTTCACCCTCACCATCATATCTCTGTGTCCACACCCTCACCATCACATCTGTGTCCACACCCTCACCATCACATCTCTGTGTCCACACCCTCACCATCACATCTCTGTGTTTACACCCTCACCACCACATCTCCGTGTCCACATCCTCACCACCAGACCTCTATCAGCTCTTTCAGAAAGGGGTGATGGGGAATCTGCATTTCACACTGTTTTTCCAAATCAGGATTCCAACCCCAGGGCTATTTTGTTCCCTTGCATGCACAATTACTTAAACACATTTATGGCCTCAAGAAAACTCACAAAATGTTCACCGCTGTGTAACCTTGACTTAGATGAACACTTAATTCAAAAAGGTGTTTTGTAATCAGCGCCCGTGAATACACATGAGGCGTAATCTTTTGGTTTTTTTTCTTTCTTAAGAATTTAGTGAGTGGCATCAAAATCTGTATTTAAAGGGGATTGCAGATCATAAGAATTGGTGGTGCTGAGAGACAGAACACTGAAGAAAGAATGGCAGAGGGAGACATCCTGGGAAACATCTCCTGATGCACAAATCCATAGCATGCCTGTGTCTGCTTTTATGCATCCTTTTAGGATAAAAATACAGAAAAACCCCGTGTGTGTGTGTGTGTGTGTGTGTGTGTGTGTGTGTGTGTGTGTATGTATGTATATGTCTATGTATGTGTGAGTCTATGTGTGTGTGAGAGAGTCTGTGTGTACGTGTGTGTATATATGTCTGTATATGTATGTGTCTGTGGGTGTGAGAGTCAGTGTGTGTGTGAGAGAGAGAGAGGGAGAGAGAGAGAGTCTGTGTATGTGTGTGTGTGAGAGAGAGCCTATGTGTGTGTGTGTGTGTGTGTGTATGTGTATGTGCGCATACTGTACATATTCAGGTAACTATATTCATTTCGATGCAAAGATGCAGGGGAATTCCTTGGAAGCTTCATGTTTCCTCCATTCCTCAGCAGGTGCTGCCAAGATGCCTTCAGGCTCGATACTATGTCTATTATCAGCAACCACTCCCTGTATATTAAGAAGATGCTGGCTGCCTAACTGTTGGAGGAGGTTGCATTAGCGACAGCATTATGGAAGCTCCCATTTTCATACTTATCACAGCGTAAGGTTTCAGAGCACCTGGTGCAAAGTGGGTACTCAGTACAAATGATGATCATTTTGGAAGAGAAAAAGACAGCAAATGGATGCTAATGCACAGTGCTTTGTGTAGCAGCCATCACAGGATCTATACCTAAAATGCCATAGGAGCATTGTCTAATTGTGTAGTGTCTCAAGAGGGTGATACAATAGTCATCAGCTCAATGAGGGGGGGATTTGTTTAACTCTTTGAGAAGTATCCTCAGATCCTGTTTCAGAGATTGAATTCAAGAGTGAGGGAGTGATTAATAGATACCATAGTGATATGTATCAATCTTAATTACAACAGGTAAAAAGTAGAGGACAGTGATAGAGGGTTTACAGGTTATCATGTACCTTTGGTTCACATCCTGTGTGTCAGAATCAGGAATATGAGGATCATAAACCGTGTATCCAGGAGGAAATAAAGATGGGTCCAATCAATAGCTAGTCAGACTCGGGCAGTGGGACATCAGTCATCCCAATGTCTGTGCAGTCCATGGCTGTGGCCCTCTTTCAGCCCTGAACCTCTCCAGATGCTATTGTCTCCTTCATCCCCAGCTCATAGCATCTTTATGGAGTCATGGCCCTGGAGGAAGCTAAGAGCTACTCAGCAGCATCCTGGTCCATCGCCCCAGTTCTTATTTACTCCTATCTACTTCATTTTTTCTCTAGGTCAGCTAAGCCTTGCCTGGATCCATTTCCTGCATCTAGATCTTCACTATAATTTCCATTACCTGATCATGTACCTAAATTCGCACACAAATGTCTATTTAGTTCCCACGTCCTCTGGTGGTAAAGTCTGGTTAGGAAACGGACACATCAAGAAACAGGAAGCATGTTCAAAGTGAGTTATGTAAGTTCATCACACAGACTATAGACAAAGGTCTATGGAAAAATATAAGAAACAGTGGAAGGACCAGGCCAGGAGAAACCACTGGGAGGCTGCTTTGCAGAAGAGGGAGGGCTGCATCCAGCTCATAGCCACCTCATGCCTTCGCTCATCTTCCACTTTTGACTGCCCGCTGTAGAGGGGTGCTTTGAGCTCGCTGTAGAGCACAGAGGAGGGTAAAGAAGTCTGAAGGAACAAACAGAGGCCAGTCTCTTCTGCGTCTATGTCTCAACATCACTAGAGCCTCAAGCTGTGACCCTGTCCCCATGGTTATCTCACCATCATCAGCTGCCAGATAGTGGGACAGACTGCTGTGAGCTACTGAGGACTTTCAACAGGTGCTTCCAGATGCCCTTCCCCGAAGGCCACCTAGCCTGGGACTCCTGTTCCCAGGGAAGAAGATTTCCTACAAGAAACCAAATGAAGCACAGTGTGTTGCAGAGTTCTGGGCTCTGGGCTTAGAAGATGTGAAGTTCACAGGACACTTCGAGCTGTTTGACCTTGGTCAGTTGATGCTCACCGACCAATCATCAACTTTATAGGAGATCCTCACCTATAAAGCAGGGCTAGTGATTGTCTGAGTCCCAATGGGATAGGGGCATTGTGAGACTCAGTTGAGGATATCTGAGTGGAAGCAATGTAAAGACTTTATCATATTATACAAAACTAGAGAGGTAACATGAGGTTTGAGGATGCAGGGGCTGCTATGACAACAGAATCTGGCATAGAGGCAACAAGTTCTTGAAAGGTACAGAGCACTTTTTTCCTTGACTTTATAAAGAGAAAGTCACGGATTTTTTTTTTTTTTACTGCTATAGTAGCATTTCTGTTTACATAAACCCTGGTAGGAGGCACTGCATATTTTCCAGCATGCATTCGTTTACCACTCCTAAAGATTCTTGTCTAAACAGCTACACCAAGCAGCAAAATTGGAGTGTTATGGAAACATGTATTTAATGGAAATGTCCCAATCTATAGGATGTGTCATAATTACCAATGGAAACTCTATGCTCAGAGATACTATGTGACTTTTCCTAAGCCCCTGTGATACCCATGGGTTAGAAGCTACTGCACTCAATGTTTCATCATGTCACACTAGTTCTCTCCAGGAGAAGGATTTTGAGACCCGTCTTATGGATCTGCTGCTAGCGGAAGACATGGATAGTGACAGCCTTGCTCCCTCCAGTTAGAAGGTCACCCACGTGGCTACTGTTGAGTTGGAAGATTTGAATGACGGCAGAGAAGGGAGATCGGAAGTCTCTGCCACAGGAGCTTCTTTCCTTATGTGTTGAGAGATGACAAAGAGCATCCGGACCTTCAAGTTAAAGCCCTTCTGAAACTGGAGAACACAGTGGCAAAGGCATCGTCTATAAAAGCGAAGTACCTTCAAACCATCCTCTTGTTCTGTTACAAAGTGTCCAGCATCTCCAGCAAGCAAGGACCTGGCTGATGATTGTGTCCATTACTTGCCGACCCATGACTGATAGAACACTATATTCATCCTCAATCTAGTTTTATTGAGATGACTGATGCTTTTAAAAACATGGATGACTCTATTAGGAAAGCTTTTCCCCAGACGGTTGATGGTCTTAGTCTCTGTGATGATTAGTGTTTTCTTATTGTCAATGTGATAGGATTTAGAATTACCACAGAGAATAAAAACCCTCTAGGCATGTCTTCGAGAGAGTCTCTAGATTAGATTATTGAGATGGAGGCTGCCTAAAATGCAGGCAGGACCACTCTATGGGTAGGAGGTCTCAGAGTGAATAAAAAGGAGAACTTGAGCTGAGCATCAGCATTCATCTGTCTTTGCTTCCTGACTGTGGATGCCATGTGACCAACTGTCTCACACTTCTGCCGTCACAGTTTCCCTGCCATATGCAAAATAACCTTTAACACTAAAAAAGTAATATTTTTTCTCCAGGAGTTTATGAGAATAGTGTATATTAGGGGGAAGAGAGAAAGAGGGAAGATGGGCTGAAGTAAAGAAAAAAGGAAGAAATGAAGGATGGAAGGAAAGAACTGAGTGAGTCAGAGAAGGAAGGACTGAGGGAGGGAGGAAGGGAGATGGGGAGGCATGGCCTGATCCAGGCCATAGGATCGTGCCTAAAGGTGCACACCTGTGTTCTAACAAATACCAAGGATGGTCTAGTGAGCCCAGAGATGTGTGTAGCAGAGTGGATCATGCATTATGCTGTGCAATTTGCCAGTTGCCTTGTTGAGGAAGCAACAGAGGCATAGGATGCAGGAGAAAAAACTGCAGGTCTGTGATCTATCTCTGGCGCCCTCACAACGTGTTTATGGGTCCTTGATGGATGAGAGCCAAATCCTGACATCGTTACCTGGACAACATGGCAAAGGTTAAAGTGTCACACCTAACGTAGCTTTGAGGTTTTATAAGGTGGAGATGTTGGGGACACGTTGCTTAACAATCACTTTTTGATTTAAAGATCCACACAGTTTGCTCAGGGCCCTGGCTGGGTCTCCGGCAACACGAGATGCTGCAGTAAAACATGGGCAGTGACAGATGGTTATTAGCAGAAGGAAACCTCCTAAAGGGCCCAGCAAGCTCTGAAGATCCAAAACTGGACCCAGAGTCAGTGAATTTCAGAAGTTTAGAGGCTTCCATCGCTGGAGGGCAATGGGAAGTAATGAAAAAAACCATCTGGGAGCAAAGGTCAGGAGCTGCAGGCTGCTCTTTGCTAATTTATTAAACAGTCTCTAATTAGGAATCAGTCTGGGTATAGTACACACAGGCATGGTTAGGTCGATATCATATACAGGAATTCCGTATCAGAGGAGAGGAGAGGAGAGGGGAGGGGAGGGGAGGGGAGGGGAGGGAAGGGGAGGGGAGGGGAGGGGAGGGGAGGAGAGGAGAGGAGAGAAATGAAACATGGAAGGAAGGAAAGAAGCAAGGGGGTGGGGGAGAGAGGGTAATGTGGGGAGGGAGGAAGGAAGGGGAATAAAAAGGGAAGGGAGGGGTAGAGGTATTGAAACAGGGTGCAGGAAGGAAAGTAAGGGAAAGAGAGGAGAATGCAGAGAAGGAAAAGTGGGAGGAAAGATTAGGAAGCCCCCACTCTATTCCCGCGAGACCACAGCCTCTCGCCAGGGAAAGTGCAGGTGCACGTGAGAGTGTTTGCATTGTATTTTGCCATCAGGTCAAGCTCTAGTTTTTCCAAAATGGAATATTTTCTCAGTCACTGGTTTCTTGGACATTTTCTAGGCAAATAATGTTGACAGCTTTTAATTTTTAAAACGAACTCTAATTAAGAATTTCTAAAAAGGCCACAAGGGGGTTCCTAAGTGATCCCCCATTGCTTATTATCCTAAAGCAAGAGAGAGCAGAGCATCGGGGAGCACATTCTCACTCCAAAATGCTTCCAAATGTGTGTGTGTGTGTGTGTGTGTGTGTGTAACATACAGTATTTCCTCTAATTGCAATTTAAGAATTAATTCTAAGGAGAAGACTATAGGAGCAATTAGAAATGGACATAAATCATTCTTGAAACAAAATGCTTAGCCCAGGAATAAGATGAGCATCCAGCCTTGTCCCATTAATTTACTTTCTCACCACGGGAAGGCAGGCAGCATCTTTTAATACTGTGGTGATTAAGTCAAAAGAAAAAAAGACCCTCAGAGTGTAGAAGACTATCCAGTGACAGTCTATCTGTGAAAACATCAAGGAGAGGAGGCAGCATGTCCATGGTGTGACCCCTGGAATTGGGTAGTTGTGCAGAGAGGCAAAACATATTACCCAAAGACAGGCTAATGGAGGCATCCCAGGACACAGCTAACAAGCCACAGGGGAAGAGGCTGGTTGTCATCTTGTCCTTTGTTTTTCAGGGAATGGAAAAGAGGTTGGGTTGTAACTTCAATTTTTAAACAACTATAATAGAAATACCAATGCAGTGGGGAAAAAAGCATACAAGAATGTATAATGAGCATTGCTATTGGATAATTAAGGCCAAGGGTAAACAGACAATAAATATAATGCCAACTGTTTTTAGTTACAGTATTATGGCCTGTGAGTTGAACATACTTGCTCCAGACATCACTATTACTTTTTAAAAATATAATTTATTGAGGGCAAAGTTTTCAGAGGAAACTCCGTAACTTAAGACATTTTCTTAATGGCATTCACTCTAGTTAGCCAAGAATGCTTGTAGTTTGGTTATCAGCCAGACGGCCTTGAAGGGATGAGTCTGTTTAAGTAAGGTTTCACACATCCAAAGCTCTAGAGACCACCAAGGGAGTCTGGTGAAAATGAATACACACACTGCTCTGCCTTGTGGGTATCTGGAGGCCACACTGGCTTAGACCACATTGCTTCAGATCTTCCTAAGGTACCTAAGAAGGGCAGCTCTGAGAAGCCGGGGATCCCAGGGCAAACATGAGCAGCCACACAACTTCCAACAGATGGGGGGGCGGGGACGGAGACGACGACAACGATGACTCACTTTTTGGTACAGTTATGAGGGCATTTCTGAACATGACAGAGAAAGTTGACTGGCCAGTACTGAAAAGAAACGCTGTGGAGAGGCATAGAAAGGTGTAAAATCATCATGGCCCTTCTTGTCCTTGCTGTATCTCCCCTTTAAAACCAGACCAAAGAGCAAGAAATATCCATATACTCAGGTCAGAATCTGAGTGCCGATACGGACTACAGACTTGCGATCACAATTCCTTGAACTTGAAAGTGAAGCTGTTCTTTGAAAAACAAGATGAGGTGCATGCCTTTGAAGCCCATGGGAAGCTCATTTTAACACAATGGGATGCACAGAGCACCGTAGAGATGTATCAAAGTCTGGCAGTGGAGTTGAATTATGAAATACTGACTGCATTGGCAGTCATTAAAAAAAATTCGTAGCAGGCATGTGAAGACGTGGGGATATGTCCACATCAGTTCCATCCCTCCAGTCTCATAGAGCTGTCTAAGCAAAGTGTCCCGAACACACCATGACAGCAATGGAGAGGAACACATTCGTGTTTCCCCACAATGCCAGTGTTTATTGAATAACAACAACTTGACAAGATAACAGCAGTGGCCATGGATCCCAGCATGGAGGTGCTCTGGCCCAGACAATGGACATTGCAGACTTTCACAGGGACAGAAGTGACTACCTTCTCTGAAATAAAGGTTTGCCTCTGAGCCATCCAAGGCTTTTAACCCACAGTGTAGACAGGTGAAGTGTCCAAAAGAAGGGCCCTAAAGTTACAGATAACCAGCTTGGGAAACAGCCATTGCTGGAAAAATGGACACCCCAGGGCACAATCCTTCGCTTACCTCACAGTCCTTTCAAGGGCTGCTTAAGAAATACAATCAAAATACCACTCTCCTCCTCAGCTTAACTGAATTACATCCTTTATTGCCCAGTGGCCTAGGCAATAAATGTTACTGAAAGGACTAATTTAAGATCTGAATTTATTTTAATTAGTCTTTGTAATACTGCAGCAGATGCGAGTCTGATTACAGGCAACCTGTACTTGCTAAGAATCTCAATGAAGCCTCAAATTGTTTAGATTGCTAGACAAGACAAATTCTTAAATAAGAAGAGAAAGAGGGAAGTAAAAGGGGGGGGGCGGGGAGAAGGAAGTGGGCCTGCTGGCTGATGGTCAAGTTCTCCATGCACGCAGGTGCAGCCGTGTGGGCGGGGCCACACGTGGGATTAATAACGGATAGCTGTGGTTAACTCTGGTGGAAGAGTCGATAATCTGCCCTGGAACCCACACCCTGATCCTGGGCGGTGGAGTAATGAGTCCCCCTGGAATGAAATCTCTGGCCTTCTTTGTTGTAAGTATTGATCTACTATAGGGTCCTGATGTGATTTAGATGAGGGAGGAAGAGATAATGGCATTGATTATTCTATTTAGGAAGCCGACTAAGACAGAACTCAGTTTCAATACAGGAATAGAAAACAAAACAAAACCCAACCACTCAATCATCCCTTGTCTTTGCAGTCCAAGGCGACACGAGGTGGCCATGGCGGCATCTTGATAAATCTGGAGATTTGGATTTCAGGGACATAATGGTGCAACCTTAGGCTTGCTTTTGGTGTTTTGGCTTTTTTTTAATGATCATGTATCTGAAGTGGAAAACAAAGCCCTGACTTGTGTTCCAGAGACGTGAGCTACAGTGCTCTCCCAAGGGAGCTCACCTTTGCCAAGGGACATCACTCTGCCCAACCTTCTTAGCTATGGATTTATTTAATGCAAATTTGGATTCTATAAGTTAATCATCTTCCTCAGTTTTGAGGAAGCTATGACAAAATACCATAGGCTGGGTGACTTACAGAGCACAGTTGTTTTTCAGCTTTGGAAGCCAGGGAGTCCAAGATGAAGTTTCCCAGGACAGTGTATTAGTTATTTTTTTCTTTGCTATGATAAAACACCCAGCAAAGACAACTGAAGCAAGGAAGGGTTTATTTTTGGCTTATGAGGGTACATTACATCACAGTTGGGAAGGCATGGTGGTAGGTGTGAGGCATCTGGTCAAGTTGTATTCGTAGTCAGGAAAGACATACTGGTGCTCAGCTCTCTCTCTCTCTCTCTCTCTCTCTCTCTCTCTCTCTCTCTCTCTCTCTCTCTTCTCTCTCTCTCTCT
This sequence comes from Peromyscus maniculatus bairdii, assembly GCF_049852395.1. NCBI lineage: Eukaryota > Metazoa > Chordata > Mammalia > Rodentia > Cricetidae > Peromyscus > Peromyscus maniculatus. Next base: position 49,746,945 of record NC_134867.1, on the reverse strand, counting down.
TAGCCTGTGGAATAGCACTACCACATTTAGGGTAGGTCATCTCACCTCGATTGACCCCATATAGAAAATCCATCACAGGCATGCCCAAAGCCTTGTCTCCTCAGCGATTTTAGATACTGTCAAGTTGCCAATCAATGTTAACCATCGACAATCGGCTTGCTTCCTGGTTTCTACATGGATGGTTTTATCTTCTTATGTGAAGGGGAGAGGAGAGAATGGAAGGCAGGCGTATAAAAGCATGAACCCTTTTTATCCCTAACTACTATATTGTGGTTAGAGTTTCAATATGTGACACACACATGCACGCACGCACGTATGCACGCACGTATGCACGCACACACGCATGGCAATGAGAGACACAGAAACAGCCGACACAATAATGAAGTTCAGCAGCACATTTGATACCAGTCATTCTCATTCAGTGGTTCTCAAATAGGGTTGGGGATGTTGGAAGGGAGGTGGGTGAAGATGGGGAATTTTCCCTCATGAGGGGCAGTATTTAGAAACATGTTGGATTATTATAAAGGTTGCGGGTGGCACTGATACTTGCAGGGATCCAGGGAAAGAGACCACAGAGGCTGTTAACTCTCTGATAGTGTGTGGAGTAGCCTGCCACCAGGAAGGATGACACAGTCCAAAAGGTGGCAGGCTGGAGAAACAGGGCCATGGAGAACTCATTGAAAATTGTCCATCGGAAACTGCTTAACGTCCAGTGGGAAAGCAGGGGTGGGAAGCAGAGCGGTACTACTTTGTGCGTGGGTCTCCCCAAGCTCCCACAAAGCTGTTCTAAGTGCAGTCACTCACCGCTGAGCACCGCTTGTATACCTCAGCAACCGCCTTTTGTGGAGAAACACACTAGGTGGGCTAATGGACCGGATCCCCATTTACAGCTCTTGGCTTGAATAACACTGAACAATGGAGCACTGTGAGGTTTGGACATCTTCCCTATGATCAGCAGAGAACAGGAGGCAGAGAAGAGAAATGACGTCATGACGTTCTAGAATCCAGAGCTGGGAGAGAACCATTTCTTGCCTTCTGCTAAGGTCAGAGCTACTACTGTGCAGTAGATACAAAAGCTATGAGCCAGGCTCTTCAGATGGACCAGCCTGACACGGGCAAGCTGCATGAGACCTGAAAAAAGGGCTTAAGATCTGAACGTCAGTCTCTTTAGCTTATTTTTAGGGGACACAGGAGATGAATGTCTGGAACTGCATGTTGCACTGAACCTTATGTAGACACTGCTTTCCCCCTGTGTATACACATCTTTGAAAAAGTCAGACTTATAAATTAGGTACTTTAAGAGATTAATGATAACAACTGGCAGAAGAGAAGGGCGATCATAACAATATACTGCGAAGAGTTATTTAAAACATGAATTGTTTACTGCTAGAATTTTCCATTTCCTATTTTCAGATTGTGGTTGACTGTGGGTAACTGAAACCAGTGGAAAGTAAGGCCGGTAAGGTGGGGACAGCTGTATCTCCTTTTGAGGGTGACAGGGACTGTGTAATGCACTGCAATTATTGCAGTCTATCATTAGCTATTTTTCAGATAAGAAAACCACAAGCTGAACAAGACACGTTGAGAGTCATGTGCCTCAGGCTGGAGAGCGGCTCAATGGGGAAAGCACTTGGTGTGTTAAGTGTGAGGACTTCAATTTGCAGCCTCAGTACTGACATTAACGCAGGACTACATGGTAGCTGCTGGGCACAGTTATGAGACCCCCCACAGCAAGAAGGCTAGCTAGACTAGTGGAATCAGTCAGCTCTGGGTTCAGGTAAGAGATCCTGTCTCAACATAGAAGGTAGAGAACAATCGAAGAAGATACCTGATGTCAACCTCTGACCTCGATATGCACACATATGTATGTACACCTTCTCATACACACATGCATATAGACATGCATACATACATACATATACACCACACAAACTTATACATACAAAATGCAAAAAACAAAAGTCATTGTCTCCCAAGTCAAATGGCAAGTCTGGAAAAAGCCTACCTAAACTGAAATTTGGTTCACTGTCTCTGCTTCCTCCATAGACGGGCATGCTGGACACTTCTTTCTTTCGATCCTTCCTGTGATCTCTTCTGCATTAACATTAGATATGTATCAGTACCTGGCAAGTGCTGGGCCCTTGTCTCAGTACCAGAGATATAAACAAGAATAAAATGAAAGCTATCCTAGAGAGGTTTACATAAAGGGTGAAGGGGATACAGGTTGGGTATACCTCAAACCAGGCAAAGTGAGACATGATATGACCTTTGACCTGGGCTTTGACTCATGATGGGTAGAGTAGGAATGGAAGGTCTAAGGAAGATGCATGGATACATCAGAGAAGCCTAAAAGCTTCCCAAGGCTTCTGGAATCTAGGGAGAAGGGGAAGGTGAGGAGAGAATGATGGGTATTTACTTAGCTGATTGTCTTAGGGTTTTTTTATTGCTGTGAAGAGACACCATAACCATGGCAACTCTTATAAAGAGACACTTAATTGGAGGCTTGTTTACAGTTTCAGAGGTTCAGTCCATTATCATCACGGTGGGGAGCATGGTAGTGTACAGGCAGATGTGGTGCTGGAGGTGAGAGTGTTACATATTGTAGGTAACAGGAAGTCAACTGGCAGTCATACTGAGTGAAGCTTGAGGAAAAGACCTCAAAGCCCGCCCCCAGAGTGACACACTTCCTCCAACAAGGTCACACCTCCTAATGGTGCCACTCCCTTTGGGAGCCATTTTCTTTTAAGCCACCATACTGATGTTGCCCATCCTGCCCTTTATGAGTGGGAATGCCGTGCCATGACTTTTATGACACGGCATTCCTGAGTACTCATACTAACGTCCCTTGATGAAACTCATAGTTGCTGAGTTCTTACTATATACCAAGAACTGTGCCAAGAACTGTGCATGAAGCAGCTCAGGCATTTAACAAGCACGCATAAAACAGCAAGTGTTTGCTGGTTGTAAAGAACTAGGCTGGGGGTCGTGTCAGTGACTTGCCAGAACCTGCATTATATATACTCAATGGCAAAGCTCTTGCAAAAACAGAGGTCACTGGGCTCTTGTGTGCAAACACTCTCATAAATAACAGTCCACTGTATGCCTTACATCATCCCCCTTCCTCCTTATCACTACCTCACCGCTTTAGATGATCCATTTTCTGTGGTCTCGACCACCTGCCACTCTCGTCGCCTGTAGTTTGGTGGTAGGGAAGTACAGGCTTCAGATGTAAGCACCAACTACAGACCGGAGACAGGAGAAACACAAGTGCCACTGCATGAAGAGTTTGAACTCTGGAGTTTGTTTTCACTGTTGTTGTTGCCTTTAAAATATATTGACAGGAGTAAAATGGTGATGGGCACCAAAGAGCCATACGCTGTAGTTTAAAAATGAGTGATGGTTACAGTCTTGGTATCTGGGAGAGAGTTAATCTGGAAAGGCCAGAGTTCTCCCTCATCTGCATTGAGATTTTTTTCCCCAAAGTTCGGGTCAAACGTACAGTTCTAAGGTATTCTCATTAGTACATGTATCCCAGGCAGGAATTGCCTGGATGAAATCTCAATGAAATACTGAGCTTTGCTTGGTTGGGATGGAGAAGCATTATTTTAGCGTTGCCTCCTGCAGCTTGGTAAGAATGGCTTCAAGCTCTCTGGTGCCTGTTGAGGCCCATGGCCTTGGGGTGGGCCCTTGTATCTTACAGTTGGTTCTTCTAGAGGGGGCTCTACATAAGCTTTCCTCCTTTCAAGAGAGAAGCATGGAAGGCACACATATGGAGGGGAGTTGTTATTTTGATCAGCATTTTCATTTCCCTTGCTTGAGGTCAGCTTTCTTCAGTGTGAGTTGAATTCTTTAGGGATGATGTGGGGGATGGGCAGAGGGAGCAGTGCTGTTGAGGAAGCTTCTCTACTGCCATCCTTGTCATAGGTTTCTAGGACTTACATAGTGGTGTTTGCTCTGCCCATGACCTTGGGCTATAAGGCCTGAAGGGGGCTGGTGTTTGTTGCCCTTGTACATGACCTCTTAAAAGGAAAGGGAGAAAATGAACCCAGGCCATCTGGTGTCTGATCATGCCAGAATAAAAAAAAAAGTGACCCTTCTCTCCTCTCCTTTTAAAAGGTCACAATACGGCTGGGCAGTGGTGGCGCCAGGCAGATCTCTGTGAGTTCGAGGCCAGCTTGGTCTACAGAGTGAGATCCAGGACAGGAACCAAAACTACACAGAGAAACCCTGTCTCGAAAAACCAAAAAAAAAAAAAAAAAAAAAAAAGTCATTCACATACAATGACAAGAAGCACCCCTCCTTCTGGTCATATAACTCAAGGTAATGGGCAGAGCAAATACCACTGCAGACTTGCTGTGGTCTGCTTTCAGATCTTAAAAGAGAATGGCACATAATTCATTCAGTTCCATCCATTCCTCTCCATTTCTTCTGATATCTGAATATAAGCTACTTAATCTATGTTTTGGTACAGTAGACTGAGAATGAGTAAAAGATGAATTTCAATGTGAGCTCTACTGATAAATTTATACATGGTTATGGATAACAGCCCAGTGTTACTATACCCAGGTTTTCTTTATACCACGGTGGATAGATTAAGTTTTCTACAATGGGTGCAATAAGAACTCCCATGAGACATGATTCTCTTACAATGTTACATTGCTGCCCCTCACTGGGAGTAGAAGTGTGATACTGTCCCTTGAATCTGGGCAGAGTAGTAACGTCAGAGAAAGATATGTATAGCCATGTCAATTCCAAGTGTGGGCTGCAAGAGGCGATGGTGCTCCCCCCCCAACACTTCTTGGTCTCTGAGTCTTGCTGAGGAGCTGTATGGAGCCCATGTCACCTGAGTGTTCCTGCCAATAGCTTCCCTGAGGATTGGGCGGGAGCGCAGCATTTTGTGTGAGACATCCAAGTAAGAAAGAACCCAGGGGAATGTCTGAAACTATCACATGGCTTCTTACAGTCTAGGATGAAATGGAAAAGAAAGTAACAGGCTGAAGAAAGAACTGTTTTGTTTAAAGGAGCCAGGATTTGCTATATTTCAAAGCATCCTCTTTTTTGTTGCTTTCTCTACACAGCAAATGACTATAGATCTAAGAAATGACTTTTAAAAGATCAAATCTGTGGTAAAATGTAGTAAAAGTTTCAACAACACCACCACCACCACCAACAACAAAAGAATGGCCCAAGAATGAAGCTGACAGTGTGGCTATAAAAATGTTTTGATCAGATCTTAAAAAAAAAATCAAAGTGGTAACTTTCAAACAGACAAGGGCCCACTGCACCCAACACAGTCACAACACTGTCTCCCAGGAGTTTTACCAGTTCCCAAGATCAAGAAAGGATTATCTCCAAGAGATTTGAGAGATATGGCCTCAAAATGAAGTAGATTATAACTGAATGTACCACATACAAGAACAGTGTACACACACACACACACACACATACACACACACACACACACACACACACACACACACACACACACACAAGATTTGAAAGAAAATTACTTGGTGGAAATACTACCAACATCCCCCCAAAGAACAGGCATTCATAAGCCGGGATGCAGGATGGGAAGCCAGTTCCTTGGTGAAAAAGTTCAGCTTCGAGAGCAGAACAGCTGAAAGAGTTGAACCAAGAGCCACAGTCAAGAGTGAGTCAGGGTGACTGAACCCTAATCCAAGAATCAGCGATATGAGCTCAGTTGGACTTAAAAGTTGCTTTGAGACAGTGGTTGCTATGTTCCTCCAGTTACCACATCTGTGAATGATCACGGCTTGTACATGAGAAGGACTTGAGTTTACTTGGCCAGAGGAAGGACTGACCATACCTTCCCAGGTGGCTAAATAGATCTTCCATCTGGTAGATTGTTGCATGTTTCCTTTGAATTTGGCTAGTCATGTGAGCACAGAGGATATATAACTTAAGACGACACACGAAGATAGAGTTTCATTCTGATCTTTCTTGGGATGCTTGCTCTCCAAACTTGGATGCTAGACTGTGAGGGAGCAGCTGATGCCACCAACAGATATTCTACTAAGAGCCTCAGAAAATAAACACCCATCCGGTTTTACCTACCGACACACACACAAGAAGTCTTTTAATGGGATACCAGACCTAGCCATTCTATGATGATGAAGTTCAGGTGAAGAACCAACCACCTATCTGAACCCTAGAACTATGATTAATATTATGACAGTCTCTTAGTCTGAGATAATTAATTATACAGCAGAGAGTTTAAACAGCTAGTTCACTCATATCTGGTGCTATGTTCACTGTTACTGCTTTGACATAATTTGTACTTCTTTCAAAACACGTAATACATATGTATTATCTAAGAGGACAGTGGGGCATAAATCTCAGAAAAATTGCCAAGTGCTTAAAGATGATCCTCCAACAGAAGTTTTAAGTATATATGTGCACACACACATATATATGCATACATATATTATATATATACAAATATATGTATACAAACACACACACCATATATATATATAATCAATATCTCCAGGGGTTACTAAAATCTGCAGATACTCAAATTCCTTATATAGTAATTGCATAATGTTGGCATATAACCAACGCACATCCTTTGGCACTTTAAATCCTCTCTAGATTACATATAATACAACTACAATATAAATGTTGTGTAAACAGTTGTGATGTTGCAATGTTTAGGAAATAATGAGAAAAAAGTCTGTAAATGTTACGGTGCAGATGCAACCACTGCAGGTTAGCACAGAGCACACATCATCATCATCATCATCGTAAAAAAATACTTTCGTTCTGCGGTTTGTTGAATCAACAGATGTAGAGTCCATGGATATGGAGGGATGACTATAAGAGGGGGAGAAAGAGAGAGAGGCTCTCAATGTGCACTTCAGATAGTTCCAAATCCTGCATAATAGCTTCTCAGATATAATTTAGAACTTTTGCATTTCTGCTGATATTCTTATTTCTTGTAGGGTTTTTTTTTTTTTCCTGAACTTGGGTTTTAATGATAATCTTACTGCTTTGGGGCATTTACACTATGAATTTTGAGAGCAGCCTTGGAAGCTGAATAGTCAAGCTCTAGGACTTGCCACCCTTCCTGCTGATAAATATCTTTAATCCCATTCAAGTCTGTTCCACTTCTAAGGCTATTTATAATAAGGTTTGTCCCCGTTATCAGTTCTATTCATCCGGGTCACCAAAGCTTCCCAAATTATTCTCCCTCCTTTTAATAAATCATCAGAACATAATTTGTTATGTATCAAAGGTGTACTTGACCCAGGTTCTCATGCCTTCTCTCTAGAAGCAGATTTTCTGAAATACTTCCAATTTCTTTGATACAAAGATACAGGCAAAATTATCTGCAAGTTCAACACCAGTCCTGGGAATTGGATTCCAAGGACAGGCTTCCGTGGTGTAAACTGGGCTAAGAGACAGAACACGAGAAGGAGACGTGGGGATGCAAGGATATTGGCATATAACCGAGACTGCTTAATTGAGTTTGGACCCGTGCTCATAGGTCCAGGTTGTAGAGAGCACGCAGCACTGTCAGCCTGATTCCTGAATTTCCAAGTCTTAGAATCACTTAACACTATAAACTAACTTCTCGAACATTTTTATCATCTCTCTCTAGTGTAGTGGGTAGCCACTCCAGCTTTGATCTGGAAGTTCCAACACCCATTGAGGCTTTGGTAACTGTCACGCCTACAAGACTGGGCCAAGAGAGGACCCTGAAGACCCGAGATCCGGATGCACCAGCTCTCTTGGTTCCTGGACCCTGGATGCTGAGGTAGACTGAGCAGAGTTCTCCAGAGAATACCACCGGACTGCACTATGCCTTTCCCAGACTCTGTAAACTATCCATTCACTTGTAAGTTACCCCACAAAATAAACCTCCCTTTTAACTACATGGAGTGGCCTTAATACTTTTACCGATACTCTAGTTGTTCTGCAACTAAACTATAACATTGAAAAATACAATCACATAGTAGCAAATAATTACATATATATATGTGTATATATATGAAAATATTACAGTGAAACCCATTTCTTTGTATGCTAACCCAATAAACAAAAATATGTGCACACAAGACACACATGTCACATGATGAGTGAGAGGAAAGCATCTCTGGCCATGGGAAATGCAGACCAAGTTCAGTCTGACTCTCAGGAAGCTCACAGAAAGGAGTGAGCGCTCTCCTATGGCTTCTGCAGAATGCACATAGCCAAGCAGCTTGGCACCAGGAGTTTATCGCTTTATACTCTGGAGAATAGGAGTCTGGTAGCAGATGTTAGCAGGATTGAGGCCTCAGGGCCGTGGCAGAAGGACCCATTTCACACCTCTCTTCTAGGTTTGTCTGTGTCTATCTTCCTGTCTTCATGACATTCCCCCTGTTTACATCCTAATGCCTTGTTCTGATGAGGACAGCAGTAATACTGGTGTAGAGTGTGTCCTCGCTTGAACTAGATTGGCTTTGTGAACAAATTATCACTGAATTGAAGTACTGGGAATTCAAGCATCAGCATGTGGGTTTGGAAAGAGAGGTGGACAGAATTCTGCTCATAGTAAGTCCAGTTGTAAAGTTAAAAAAGAAAAAGAAAGTTAAAAAAGAAAACCCACACCACAGTGGTACGTGACCTCACAGTATTCCTGGAAGGTGAAAGGCCATGCACTTCCAACTCAGCACCACTAACACAGAGCCAGAGATCTCCAGAATTCCACGGCCTCCATTAGCAGGGAGGGAACTCCAGCAATTCTCTCATCTCTAACCAGATGATGTGATGATGTCCTTCCTACTCGGGGGCTCCAGGACTGATGTCATCCTGGGCTGCCTCCTCTGATTATGCGAGATACCAAAGGCAGCCCTGGCTTCCTGCATGCTGAATCTCAGAAGGCTGTGGGAAACCCTACACCATGCCTTTAGGAAGTCACAGCCATGCCACATCCTCACAGCTTCTGCATCTTTTCTGAATACTCCCTTTACACCTTGTCCCATTTGAAACTCTGTTCTCCCAAAAACACTGTTTTCATTGATGTCCTCTCTTCCTGTCAAATAGTAGCCATGTTCCTCTCACTTGGTTTTGAATACCAGAACTGATTCGAGGCATGTTTGTTACCATTTCTACCTAATTATAAATTCTATCAGTTAACCCTACCCCACTCTTCATCTCGGCTATATGGAACATTCCTCTCATTTGAGTCAGCAGTGAGGTACAAACCCTCCAAAGGCTCATGACCATCATGGAACAGAGTATGGACAGAGTGTAAGAGCCAGGGGTTGGGGAGGACTGAGTCAAACAACTTCCCCTGGATGTGGCAGGACTACTGCACTCATGAGCACACAGCAGCTGTGGCTGCCTACACAAGATCAAGCCAGTCAACATTTTAATATGAAGTTGTAAGTGGTTTTGGAACCCATGTCCCCAACTGAGGAGCTACAGACCAGTGGTTCTCAACCTGTGGGTCATGTGGGTCAAATAACCCTTTTGCAGGGGTTGTCTAAGACCATTGGAAATATCAGATATTTACTTTATGCTTTATAACAGTAGCAACATTACAGTTATGAAGTAGCAACGAAAGTAACTTTATGGTTGGGGGTCACCACAGCATGAGGACTGGTCTTAAGCTGTTGTAGCATTAGGAGGGTTGAGAAGCACTGGTCTAGATGGTTGATGGCTTCCTGGGCAGGGACAGCTGGTTTTCTTGAAGGATTTGGCTTCTGGCAGGTAGACCGTACTTCAGTGGGTGGTACCATACCCAGTACATGGATAACACAAGCAAGAGCTGATGGGTTATTAAATTAAAAAGTAAAAGAGGTCATGAAGTTGGGGGGGGGTAGTAGATGGGGGAGTGAATTTGGGAGGAGTTAAGGTGTAGAGTGTGGGGGGCAAATGTGATCAAAATACATTGTATGAAACTCTCAAAAACTAATAAAAATGTCTTTTCATGATTTATAACAACTTTTTATTCTTTTTTTTTTTTTGGTTTTTCGAGATGGTTTCTCTGTGTAGCTTTGAGCCTTTCCTGGAGCTCACTTGGTAGCCCAGGCTGGCCTCGAACTCACAGAGATCCGCCTGCCTCTGCCTCCCGAGTGCTGGGATTAAAGGCGTGCGCCACCACCGCCCGGCTCAACTTTTTATATACCAAGGCCATCTATTAATGCTTAAAAAGGTTAGATTTAATAATTTATAAAATTATTTCCATTATAATCATTTAATTTTTCTATCTATGTAGAAAATTCTTGGTTGTTCAGTTTTGTGACTCACTTGCCTTTCTTCCTCCTGTGTCAACTATTCATCCCCATGGCGACCATCCCTAGACTTACTCCCAATACTGCCACATGGCTTTCACTATCAGCATCTCTCACCACTGATATACGGATTTTGGTCCATCCTTTAAGGTTCCTGTCTAGACCATCAGCTCCATTAGCTACTATAATTCATCCCTCTTCTTTATTTCATCTTGACCTCACTGGTCCTCATGTCCACTCCGCTTCCTTCCCTGTTAAGCTAAGCTAAAATGTATAATCCTTACAATAGTTCAGAAGCAGGGAACATTAATGTCCTCACCAGCTCTCACTTTCGTTTATCAGCCAGATAACCCACAAGCCCCTTTACCTCCAGGTCTTCACATAGTCAACTCCTATGAGTGGATGGAGGACACAGCCTATGCTTTTAGGGCTCATTTCAAAATTAAATCGTTGTCACTTTTTCTGCTCCATCTTCATTCAGCCTTCTGGTGACTTCATTCAGCTTCACAGTTTAATACTTTTAGGAAGCTAAGCATCATGTCACATACTTCCTATAGACACCATGTATATTTCCAGAAATGTAAGATTTATATCACACACGAAGGGTGAAAGTTATTTTAAATGGAAAAAGTAACTCTGCCTTTTAAGACAGAATTCCATTTTTAGAAGTCCTTTACATCTGCTATTGTACTTCACAAAGTAATTAATCAAAACTCAGGAAACTGAACTTTAGGAAACTCAACCCTCACTGTAACTAATGAGTTTGAACGATGCTGGAGCTGGGAGTCCAGCAAGATATCCAGAACATGATTCTTCATTAATTAAAGAAAGAAAGAGGAATTTCCCACAAGGTGGTTTTATCAGTCTTTGAAAGAGAGGATGCCCCATTTCTGTCGCAGGGTCTCTCATCCAACTGTGATTCTGTTTTAGACTTAACTTTACCAAGGTTCCCCAAACCCAGAAGTGCAAACTGAGATGAAGGCCACATGCTCCTGCATGATCTCCCCATCCCTGTTCATTTCTTCTTTATACTACTGTTTGTGACGATGAACAGATGACTGACATAATTTCCAGACTGTCCTGGAGGATTTCCTCTTGTAACCTCTTAGGTAGAGTTTTTTTTCTTTCTTGGGGACTTTGATTGCCAACTAACTCTCTTTCCCACTCATAGAAATGCTCACGTCTCCAACCTCCCTGGATCAGACATGGTGGGTTATTCGGGGAAGGATGGCTTTACTCTTTACTTTGCTTGACTTTTCTAACTTATTTGGGATAAAATTCCTAACACTCTCACTTATTAGTTTCAAGTTACTTCATAGTTTTATAACATTTCCCTTAAATTTTCAATATTACATGTGTTTCCCTTCTGTCTTATAAAATCAAAATACTAATGTTATTAATTTTTCAAAGATTCAATATTTGATTCTCTTAATAATCTTTATTATGTCATAGGCTAATGCTGTTGTTCATTTTTGTTGTTGTTGTTTGAGACAGGGTTTCTCTGTGGTGTTTTGGTGCCTGTCCTGAATCTCGCTCTGTAAACCAGGCTGGCCTCGAACTCACAGAGATTCACCTGGCTCTGCCTCCCGAGTGCTGGGATTAAAGGCGTGCACTACCACCGCCCAGCTCTGTTGTTCATTCTTTAACATGTTAAGTGGTATGTGGCTTCATTTCTGGACTTTCTTTTCCAGTGTTAAAATTTCAGTTGCATTTTCCCTCTCAGAGCTATGCTAGTGTATCTCACATGTACTGACAAAGAGCAAGGGTTTATGTTTTGTTCTGAGGGTCATCATATTTATCTCTAGGTTTATATATTTTGATATTTATTCTTTGCTCTAGAAGATATAATGAGATAATGACTTTTGAAACACAGTGGAGTGTATGTGTCATTGTGAATGTGTGAGCATGTGTGAGCATGTGTGTGTGTAAATGAGTGTGTATGTGTGAGTGTGTGTATCTTTATGTGTGCATGTGTGTGTGTGTGTGTGTGTGTGTGTGCGCGCGCGTGCGTGCACATGTGTGTGTGTTCTCTTTCACTTTTTGATCCAGCAATGTGGTCAGAGAATGTGGCCTTTATGGTCTATATCCCATGACCTTTCCCTTCCAGTTCTGCATTATAATTCAGTATGTGGCCAAAGCTTTACAATGCCTTTGAGTGTTAAAAAATACATATTCATAAATTTTTGAGGAAAAATATTCTATTGCAGTTAATCAGATCAAATATCATGTTCAAGTCTACAGCTGAATTTCTTTCTGTCTGATCTATCGTGTGTAAACAGAGGTCTGCCAACTGGGTCTTTTACTATTCTGTAGTGAAATTTTAAATATCTAAAAGTGCCTTTTGTGCTAAAAGCTGCATTGTGGTTACTGGAGGGTGTAGACTTGGTTTGTAGACCCATCTGTGGCTGATGCTGGCCCTGACTTTGAGAGGAAACATTATCTTCTCGGGGCCAATTTTCTTGCTGTCAATCAATTTTCTTTGCCTCTCCTAAGATCCAGATGTGCATTGAACAGCTGGGTTATTTCTAGTTTCCCTTTACATTTTGCCCAGAAAGGAATTTGTATTGGGCATACCACCCAGGGAAAGAGTCTTGTCACCTCTAACTCTTGTTTTACCTTAAAACCATACAGCTCAAGATTAACTTGAGCAAATAACCTCAGGTTAAACATTGGTCTCAGTAATCAGTTTACATTTCTGGCTCCTACTTCTAGTCATTTTCAGACTTTGTAAATTTTTAACATTCTTTCCATCCTATATAAGCTTTTACAGCTTCTAAAAAGGCCTATCACTTTCAGTTCTTTTCAGAGAGAATGTCTATTCAAATTGTATAGTTTACCATTTCAATATTGCCAAAAGAAAAACTAGACTTTTTTTTCATATTTTTTCTATGAGTTCCTTTAAGACCCATAAAACCCTTTTTGGGACTGACCCTTGTTTAGCTGAATCATCATATTAAAATAATCGCAACTTTCAGAAATAGCAAGCTGTGGGTTTGTTCCTGAACTTATTTTGTGGGCTTACATCTTAGATACATATAAATGTAAATATTAATTTTATAAGAATTGGAGACAAATCTCTTTTAGCTCTATGAACTGAAAAGAAAGACTTATTTTATGTGTACTGGTATTTTGCCTGCATGTATGTTTGGGAATCACGTGTGTACCTGTGGAAGCCAGAAGAGGGCATAGGATCCCCTGGAACTGGAGTTACAGATGGTGTGAGCCATCATATCTGGGTGCTGGGAATTGAAGCTTGGTCCTCTGGAAGAGCAACCCACTGGTGTTCTTAATCACTGAGCTATCTCCCCAGTCCCTAGTCCTCTGTGTTTTTAATAAGCAGGACTTTACTGTATAACTCATTTTTAGTAATGTGAGCCAACTCAAGTTTTAAAGGAACTCCTTTGATTCTAACCAGGACACTGTAGGCATTAAAAATAATTGGTGAAGATAGTTAGGAATTACAGTAAAACATCATACATGTTATTTAATATATACATATGTGTATGTAGTGTGTATGTGTGTGGGATCAGGGAATAAATTGTGGGAGTCTGTTCTCCCCTTTATAATGAAAGTCCCTAGACTTAAACTCAGGTCATCAGGCTTGGCAGCAAAGTCTTTACCTGATTAGTCATCTCACCTGCTCTAGTTAATGCCTTTTTAAGTAAATTCCTTTTTCTTCCTTAGTACAGGTAGAGAAAATCAAAAGTTTTCTGTGTTTGAAATTTATGAACTGTCATGAGCATTCTTTTCCTCCATGTTAACACTTGAATAAGATAGCTGAGGAGCAAACTAATCTCTCCCAAGGGACCCCCATTCTGACACAAAAATGAGGGGCAGACGTCTCAGTTCAACATCTAAAAGGCTCGGGTTCCACGTAAATGACCTGAGACTTCGGAAGGGCTTTGCACAGGGACAATGCCGGTCTCCAGTGGGGGCTTTGGTGGGAGAGATCACAAGACGTCATTTCTTCAGTTTAATAATCCATTTAATACCATCTTTCAATCCCATTTCATGCTCAGTAAAGCAAGAGTAAGTGGACCTTTTGCTGACACTGGTTTTTGTGGAAGAGCCTTTTGTTTATGAAGCAGAGGCGACATGATCTTATCATGGCCCATCAGCAGGGGCTTGCTCTGACTCCCATGCAAGCGGTGTTTTCCTGGGATCTGTGCATTCCTCTCAGAGCCAGGATGTCTGCCCTCTGCTAAAGTGGTCAGATAACTCGCGCTGGCTTTTAAAACAAAGATCTATTTCCACTTTCTGCCTCCAAAAAAATCTCCTTAGGTAATCTCTTCCAGTCAACCACCTCTGAATCTTGCTAGGAAACATGGGACATTCAGTGGCTTGCGTGCGAGCAAGAGTGAAGGAAGCCTCCAACCCTCCAACTAGCAGGCTGAACTTCATCTTTGTGGGAGCTCTGATTACCTAGGACACAGGGCTTACAATCAGGTTAGAGATGGAAACCACAGGGAACAGTCAAAGGAAACCCATCTCTTGTCATTCCATTCCAAGACCCGTGAGTGTCATGAGCAATGCCACGTGTCTATATTTTTCCTATTTGAGAAGGATGGCAGCGACCAAGTGGAATGATGGGAGGCTGCATTAAGAAGTGTTTTCGTGGTGTTTTTCAGAGGCAGAGGTGGCATTTGAACATTTGTGTACTATGACAATTTTATCTTCTATGCCTGTGACACCACAGAGGCTCTTTTCCTGGAGTCACTCTCCTAGGACAGAATTAGCCAGCAGCAGCTCGAGCCTGAGTCTCCTGACTCGTTCTCCCCAGAAGCTCCTTCTCTGATGTCACTTTGTTCTCTCTGTGTCTCTGTCTTTCCGTCTCTCACCTGGAATGTCCACAAAGGGCTCCACAACGCATCAGTAAGGAGATTTGGTTTTATATGGCAAACCTAACCTCTGCTTTGGGACTTTTTCTTACCCATACCATAGGTAAGCATTTACTTTTCAAAAATTACATTATTCATTTATTTTATTATGTGGGGGTCAAGGGTGTTGCACATGCCACAGCATCTGGGGGGCGGTCAGAGAAGAATATGGGGGAGTTAAAGATCTCCTTCCAATATGTGGGTCCTGGGGACTGAATTTAGGCTTGGTGGCAGGTGCCTTTATCCACTTAGTCAGCTCATTAGCCGAACATTTACTTTCGAGTCCCTGTGGGACTTTGCTAAAATTGACCAACAGAGGGCTGGGGATTTAGCTCAGTGGTAGAGCACTTGCCTAGCAAGCGCAAGGCCTTGGGTTCGATCCTCAGCTCAAAAAAAAAATTGACCAACAGATAAATACACAAATAAATGTCAAAAAGTGTCCATACAATAGAGTACTAGCACCTGAAAAGACTTCATCACAAAAAAGTGATCAAATGCCTCCTATGTGTTGGATGCTTTGGAAAAGTTCTCAGCCTAGGTCAGACCTAGGTGGGAAGCCAGGGAACATGTGTAAGGGATGATCAGATCCCAGAGGCCAATGCCTGCAAAGGAGAGATGCCTGAGAGTGTCCCCATGTATTTCCTAGTGTACCCAAATATCTGGAGGATACACAGAGAAAAACCTTACACACAGAAGTAGAACATTCACTTCAGGGATGAAGAGAACTGGAGACCTCAGTGGTGGGCACAGGGTTGCCAAGACACTCCCCTCCTCCCATCAAGAAGCGTGGAACCTGTTAGCTGTCCTTAGGAACCACTGGGTTCTCAGGAAAGGTGGGCCGATGGCTAACAACATGGAACAGGTGAAGGAGGAGGAAGACCGCCCGGTTGCCAAGTGCTCTGTGGGTTGTAACCAGCTCAAGGGAAGGGAGAGTGAAGAGAGTGAAGGGTGGATTTACTGGGGATGCTGTGAGACGACCAACGCCCATGAAGACTTTGTCCTGGTGTGGTGAACCCCTGCGGCCGTGAAACGTTCGATCTGAAAACCCTTGGATTCCAGCGAGTCCTCACTTGAAGCTGGGCAGCCCATGTTGGCTGTGGCACCTGAGAAATGTCCCTTCCTAGCTGAGCATTTCCTGTGTTTGGGAAGTCCAGCAGGAAGCTGTAGACAATGGCTATGTGCTGTGAGGACTACTACAACCCATGCCCATGTGCTGTGCTTCCATTTTGAGACATCACAGGGCGATTCTTGTTTTGGCTAAAAGTTGAAAGGGTGCGTATAACTCATTCTTCTGTTCCTTTGGTTATTTCTTTTCTTAACTAAACTCCTGGGAGTAGACATCACATTGCATGAAGTTACCATGTGACCCATGATTGACTTCAAGTTGCTGTGATACATGTGCCTGGATTGCTCGCAAGACAGTGATAAAGAACTGGCTTCCACGTCACATCTCCCGTCTCCCTTTGGAATACTAGCACAGTGAACTTTGGTTTTAAAGTTATCTGTGGGTCAATCAGAGAGCAAAGCACACTAACAAAAAAGCCAGCTTGAATTTGACAGTGGAGTCAGCAGGAAAATAATGAGGGATTTGTTCTATCTAGGAATTCAGGATTGCACGGTTGTTATTATTCATGCTCTCACACAATTAATACCGTGTTTGTCTTTTGGCAGGAAGATATGTGTTAACCAGACATCACCCCAAGTCTTGACTTTTTATTTTTTAAGTTTCAGCATTGCATTTTATAAAGTCAAATGTAAAACATGCATATAAGAAGGAGAATTAGGCAATATGGAGGCTGTATGAGGTATTAAAGAACTATGTAAAAGATTTGGGGGCAACAAGATTGCCTCTGCCCCATTCTTTTCAAATGAATAGAGAAAGAAAGAAAAAAAGGAAGCTGATTGGTTGTACAGATGAGAAGAAGCTGGTCAGGATAATGAACCAGTACGGCAATCAGAACAGAAAAGACTTTGGCATTTGAAACACCAAACTGAAATCAAGCTGGTAATTCACAAGGAACATTTCTGGCATGGAGGGATGCATACATGCTGCAGTCAGTCAGAAGCCAGGCCAAAGATCCAGGAATAATGAAGAACTGCTAGTTCTACTTCAACAATGGTGATACAGTAGCTTTAGCATCAAAAGATGTTAAAATTCTTCCCTAGTAACAGGAGGAAATGTCAAAGAGATCTTATTTTCATCTAATGAAGGGGTAAGTCATTCTTCAAAGGCTGCATGTCAGAATCACCAGGGCCAGATGTAGATCAACTCAGAATTTCCAAGCTGCACACAGATTATCGGGCTTCCCAGGTTAGACCCGTTCTCTGCTACCTGGTCCAGCAAAGGATGTGATCACCACCATTTCTTCTTATTCTTTCATTTTCCCCTAGAACATGTCTGAATTTGTATCTTTGAAGATGAGCTCCCATGTTTGGCAGAGATGCCCTCAGTTCTGTTAGCAAGGCCTGGGAAGAGGGGGTGGGGATGTGGCACAGAGTCCTTGTTGCTTGCTTCTCAAGTATGGTGGATGGCCTGAGTTCTGATCTCCAGAAGCTGAGTTTAAAACAACAACAACAACAAAACCCAATGCTGATTGAGGCCTCATTTCTCAGGGCTGAGAGGAGGCAGCAGAAACAGAAGGCTCCCTCACTGGGACTTCCTGGTTAGCTTGCCTAGGTGAAAAATGGTGAGCTCCTTGTTCAATGAGAGATTCTATATCAGAAAAACAGGCAGAATATAATAGAGGACACCAACATCCTCCACACACACACGTGTGACTACACCACCCACATTACATGTGCATCTAGCTGGGAGGGCTTGGCTTCAGCTAGCGTGGACACCATGGCAAAGCACAGGGCTGTCCTCGGCATAATTTCTCACAACTGCCTCCTCCACCACTTTCTCTCATATTTCATGATTTGGTTGAAAACCCAATACAGTTAGGAAAAAGATGTGCATAAGCGAAGCATAATTATATTGATTCATGTTCAGTTGATAAAGATTTATTTGTCCTGAAGGCATCATAATGGCCAAGATTTGCCCACGATCGATGACTCTTGGGCTAATAAATCCTGGTATTGGCAACAAACGCCAATATCTACTTAAACTTTTTTCAAAGTGTTGTTATAATATGCTGATGGCATGAAACATGGGAACACAGTCTCTGGAGCTGTATGTTGACACTGGATTTGTAACTCCTCGAGTTAATAGTCTAGATTCCCGTGACATGGGCACAACTGGCTGTTCCAGGGAAAGTTAACAATGAGAACTGATAGCTCATGATACCTTTCTACAAGGGCAAACAAGGGGACTGTAGATGGAAATACAGCATCAAAATCAAGCCGGTATAGAGGTATTAAAGCATAACAGTGTGTCTACAAGTCGACACTCTGCACAGCGAGACTTGCAAGATAAAAGAAACAACGTTTGTAAAAAAAAAAAAAAAAAGGTGGGAATAGGAACCACCACGATGAACAAGAGATGAAGCAAGGTAGAAATGGACATGAGGAAAACCATCAAGGAAAAGAAGGATGACAACATTCTTAGGCTCCCATCTTGCGCCGGGAAGAGAGGGAACAAGCTGCTGTGTGTGTTTGCTGGCTTCCTGTCACTGTGAGAAAATGATGCAGCTCATAGAAGGAAGTGTTTTTTGACTCCCGATACCAGAAGTTTCATGATCAGCTGACTCCTGTGTGGTAGACCTGAGGTGAGGTGAAAACGTCATGGTGGTGGGAACGATGGAGTAGACGTCCTCATCCCGTGAAAGTCAGGGAGCAGAGAGAGGGACAGGAGAAGAGGCTTGGGACAAGATAAACCAGTGAATGGCACACCACCAGTGAGCCACTGCCTCCAACCAGGGCCCACCCCCCACAGTTTCCACTGCCTCGTAATAGTACATTCAGTTACGAATCCATCAATGGACCAATCGTTCATTCCACTGGAGCTCTCAGAATCTGAGATCACTTCCCAAAGCCTACTACTGGCAATCAAGCCAATGAGCCTTCTGGGGGATGCTCTGTAACCAAACTACAATGGTAGTTATTGCTCTCTTGATTGACAAAGCAATTCTGTCAAGAATAAGAGAAAAAGAAGGCACAACAATTATTTCTGCAGAACGAGGTTGCACCAAAGACCACAGTTTTGCATGGCAGAGCTGAAACTTGAATCCAGGTCTGTCTAATCCAAAAGATCATGTTCTGTCTATGTCACTACAGACAAAAAGCTCCAACTGTTCACTTTAAAGAACTATTTGTCATTTGTCAACAAGGCAAGACAGTTTTCTTAGAATGACTAATGGCTTGTGGTGTTACTTTCTTACCCCTGAGTAATTTGATCTGCCCTACCGATATGCCCCAGAAACCTCTCTGCACTGACAATAAATGTTGGTGGTGGCTCATCATACAAAGCAAATCCTGCTTTTTGTTCCTTTGTAGCACAAAAAGATTTTATGGGATAAAAGGATGCTGGAATATTTTTTACCTCAAGAAAGACCAAAGAGGACCTTGGGACCATACACAAAGATGTTTCTATGGATTCATGTGCAGCTGTCACCTACAAACTAGGGATGATTTTCTGTAAACTCTCTGCTACCTCTGGAGCTCATGTGACTAACAGAAAGGACATCAGTATGCTTGTCTATGGATGTCTTAAGAGTTGGAGGAAAATCCATCTTCACAATGTGTGGGGAGTCCAATGTTTTTATGCAAGAAAATTTCCTGAGAAAGTGAAATATAAGAGACTAATATCATGAAGACACTTAGTGGCATTAGTAGCTTTTATTTTCTTAACTATAAAAATTCTCAAATCTTTAATCAAATATCATGTTATAGATGGAAACTCTGCCAGTATATTTTAGGACTTTAATATGTTCTCTTTTAAATATTTATTATTCTTTTTTAATTAACCACATAATATACAATAGAACATGAGAATAAACATATTTTGTTTATATTTGTATATACACACATACATATTACTACACATAATTTTGTGTAAGTTTGCTAATATAAAAATAACACGCTTCAAATTTTGTTCATTCTACTGGGTACATATTTATCTTGTTTAATGCTGACAATTGTCTTGTTGGACCAAAGGTTTCCCACTTGCAGTGTGCGTCAGGATTTCCTCGCCTTTATCTAGACTGTAGACTTAAAACACTATGTTTGTGCTGCACCAAACCAATCATTTCCTCCAATTTTCTACTAATTTTTAAAAAATAAAACAAAGAAGCAGAGCATGCAATTATTTCTATATCTCAGTCCAAACAAATACTGCTGTGCAGACAAAGGACATGGCTGAAAGGGACCCACCAGCCACCAGGCTGTGCTACTCTGCAGTGGGTGACGCTGTCAGCTTAGGCCTGACATCCAACTCTAATGGAGGTGAGGCTGTTTCAGGGGATGTATATTCTGCACAAAAATCTAAGTTCTTTAATATTCAGCTCTTTAAAAGGTTGGTTTCATGTGTGAAAGCAATTTCTAAAACCACAGATATGTTTGGCAAGGGAAGAAAGAAAAGACTTATTCTGATAAAAGGCCTCTCCTCCCGCAAAGTAGATGAATTTTCTCATATTCAGAAAGTGTGTGTATGTGTGCGTGTGTGGGGGTGAGATCATGTAAGCATCCTTAAAATTTTTGTTTCTCATGCATTAAATAAACATGCCTGATTTTACAATTAATTACAATCCCTCTTTCTCCAGGCACTTCAGATTCCTTTGGTCTTCCGCATGCATTTACTCTCAGGAAAGATAATAGATTTAAGAATGAATTCTTATAAAAGTCATCAACATCACACTGAAGATATTCCAAACCCAGCTAACCATCGAATTCTGTCCCACTTACCCTGAATCACACCATCCAGTGAAAGGCAATGTCTTGATGGATCATTCATGGAAAACTAAAGTAATTACCATCATTCTAATATTCCTATTTAAATGCATGAAAAACTGATTAGCTGAAGGCAGCCCTATATATAGCAGAAATGGCATCTTCTTAATATTTATGCTAATGTGAAAGACATTTCACACAAAGGTTAGAGGTGACATATGGGTAAGAAATGATCTTAACATACACACTTATTTACTTACAATAATGCACAACATGAGTATGACTTCCTGAGAGGGATTTAACAGGCACAGAAGACGAGATATGGAGGAATAATTCAATATGAAAATAATACACATGCATGGGCACAAATATATGCATTCACAAGAGAGGTTCTTAGAGGGTTACCCAAGGCTCACGCAGAAGTGGAGCATGCATATTTCCAAACTTCATCTTCACAAGTAGATTTCATTCCTTCATCCTGAAATGGTCACTTTTTTTTTTTTTTTGTTCAAAGAGAATTTTGATGGAAATTGGGAAAAGGTTTAATGATTTTTGTGACTCTGAGTGTTACCTTGCCTCTAAAGCAACTGATAAGTGTTAAAATGCCATTTCAAACTGCAATCACTGTCTGGAGTGAGGGATGCAGAACTCGCCTCTAAATTCCATGTGATTTGCAGATTTCATTTCCACGTGGCTAACCCACAGGCTGAATCCGGTTTTCTGCCAGCTCTCTAAGTACGCTCCAAGGTGAGACACCACAGAAACTGTGCATAGCAATGAACACATCGCAGGCTGTGCGTGAAGAACAAGTAAAACAGGAAATTATCATGAACTGCAGACTCACACAAGCAGGCTAAGAATGGGTTACAGCCGAGAACGGATTTCAAACAAGCCTCTGATTTAATGACAACCTAAGCCAGAGCCTGATTGAGGGCAATCAAATGCTTCTCTCTTTATCTGCTTCTGACTCACTTTTTATACCAAAAGAAAAACTGCTGTTATAACGTCAGCCGTATAAGGCGGCAGCAAGCTTTGAAAATAGAAAGCCTGTTTCCATGAGCAATTACGACACAATACACATTTGGGCTGAAAGCGTGGTCAAGTGAACAGGTAACCAATAGCAACTTCTTACTCAGCAGGTCGGGGCAAACTCAACTGGAAGGATGGTATTTGCTTTCCATGGCGCATTCTAATTGTGCCTGCCCTCACCGGGAGAATTGGGGCCCACAAGGAATATGACTTTCAGATTTCAAAATGGAATCAACAGCCAGACACATCACCCACTGGGAAAGAGGCAGTACAGAAAGAGACCCTCAGTGAGGCCTCTAAGATTGTCATCTTTTTTTTCCGTTTTTGATTTATAGCGAGAGCTTGCCATTCATCCTCATCTTCCACTTTCTAATCACACCCCTGCATGCCAGCTCCGGCACTCACTCCCTGAATCATGTATTTTTTTTTTCATGAGTGTATTCCTTGTAGTATTTTACTATCCTTTATTCAGTGTTTTTTTTTTTTTTTTTTTTTTTGGTTTTCTGATGGTTTCTGAGGTGCTTGCTGTCTTTTCAGGGAATCTCTGGCATGGTGGATTCTTTTTGTTCTTAAAATGAAAAGAGTACTCATTGACTAGAGTCAGAAGATTATAGTTTCCTTTTATAAATTAGTTAATTAATTAATCAATTAATTTTTATGGGCATGGGTGTTATGGGTGTTTGACCACATGTATGTCTGTGTAGCATTTCCATGTCTGGATCCAGCAGAGGTCAGAAGTGGGTTCTGGATCTCCTAGAACTGGAATTAGGTTGTGAGCTGCCATGTGGGTTGTGGAAGTTGAACCCTGGTCCTCTAGAAATGCAGCCAGTGTTATTAGGCACCGAGCCACCTCTCCAGCCCCAAGGCTAGTTTTTAGACTATTTGCAGATAATCCAGGGGCTGCTATTAATTACTTTCTTATTGTGACTACCCAGGAAGAAGCAACTTCAGGGAGGGAGGATTTAGTTGGCTTGAGAGAGTCAAGTTCATTATGGCTGAGAAGCATGGTGGAGGAAGCTTGGCGCTGCGCTGGAGATTTGGTGGAGGATTGCCAGAGGAGTGATGGAGTATTTGTGATGGGGTGATAGAAGGGGGTTGGCGGAGAGGGCTTGGTGGAGGAGATACGGTGCAAGGTTCATGCTGGAATGATAGAGGAGGCTTGGTGGAGGAGGAGTGATGGAGGAGACATGGAGGAAGAGTCTTGGTAGAGTGATAGAGGAGTGTGGGGGCCCACCCCCTTTCTTCCCCAGGGTACTCTTGAAGAGTGGGGAATAAGAGATTTAGATAGAAATATAGAAGGGAGAGAGATGCAGAAACACAGCATAGCCCCTCCAGGCCCCCCTCCATCTCATACCTCCTCTATCACTCTACTAAGATTCTTCCTCCATGTCTCCTCCACTAAGCCTCCTCCATTACTCCACCATGAATCTTTCACCATGTCTCCTCCATCACTCCTGGACCCTTCTGTCTCTTCTAAAGGGCTTTTTAAAGAAATGCCCGGGGGTGGAGCAAAAGACCTCCCCCTAGCACAGCCAAGTGCAGACCCTTCCAAACACCTGGTGACCACACACGTGGTCAGTCCATCCCCTTATGCAGTCCTGCTGGGTAAAGCAAATTCAGATCTGACTAGGAAACCTCTGTGGGCTCCATATAGAGGAGACATGGAGGATTCACGGGGGAGTGATGGAGAAAAGGTGTGGGGTGGAGGAGGCATGGTGGAGGATTCATGGTAGGGTGATGGAGGAGGTAGGGGTGGAGGAGGTGTGGTGAAGGAGACTTGGAGGAGGAGGCATGGTGGAGGAGTCTCTGTTAGCGACAGCAAGAGCTTGTGGTGCTGCTGGTTCACACTTCTGTGGACCAGGAAGTAGAGAGCCTGGGCTGAAAAGTAGCTAAGCCATAGCCAACCAAGCCCACACTCCAGTGATCCCTCCCCCCTTTTTTTCAGGGAAGTAGCCTCCTAAAGCTTCCATAATCTCTCAAACACCACCACCAACTGGGGACCCAGTGTTTAAACACATGAACCGGGCGGGGGAGAATTCGCATTCTAACCATCACGTGAGCAAAGTTTTTTTGTGTCATTTCACACAGGTTGAGACATGTTCACTCTATGCTCTCTGGACTACACTGTTGACCTGTTTAGATGGTCACTGCTCAGTCAGATAGTGTGAGCTGCATGTGGAGAAAGCTGGGACATTGCTATGTATTGCTTAGCGACGAGACATTCTAAGAACTGAATTGTTAGATGATTCTGCCACCGTGGGAACATCACTGAATACATTGACAAAGATCCTAAAGGTATAGCTCAGCCACTCAGGGTGATCTATTGATGCCATCCAGAGATGTGGTGAACATGGGGTGAAGCCCACTGCAGCTGGCAAAGTGTATATTACACTATGGCAAAGTGTAATATAGTGAAATTTATTTTCTAAGTAGAGGGAGTCCACTCCAAAACAATGGTAATAGGGCTGGAGAGATGGCTCAGCTGTTAAGAGCATGCACCACATCTAGCCGAACATATGAGTTTGGTTCCCAACATCTATAACAGGCAGCCCACAATGACCTGTAACTCCAGGAGATCTGATACCCTCTTCTAGACTCAATGGGTATCCGCACTCATACAAGCAAATACCAACCCCTACTACACACATATAAACAGAAGTAAGTCTTTGGGAAAAAAAATCACTCCAAACATTGCTGAGATGTGTAACAGTTAATGTGCAACCTGGTATCACTGCCATTTATTATCAAGTATCAGGTACTAACACAGAACTGTGTGTGCTATGCTGTCTGCAACAAAGATTCCATTAGGTTTGTTTACAATAACACCAGCACAAACATGGAAGAAAGCATTCACTGCATCACAGCATCACTAGGTGAGAGGAAATTGTCACCTCCATTACAACCCACGGAGACACTGTTGTAAATGAGATCCATTGCCAACTGAAATGTTACATTACACAGCATGTGTGCCTGGTTTATGTATATAGGAGCTAAGGTAGGCTGTAAAAGCGTGGGTGTGGCTCATACACTTGCATCTTGTCTGGAAAGATTATAGTCTTGTTCATTTCATAACCGGCAATGAGGGACAGAAACAAGACGACACTAATCACTCCTCTGGCATACAGAGTAAAGTGACCTTCCCCCTCACCATTAAAATCTCCCTCAATCCACACCCCAGTTGCTGGACCAACTTCCAGGCTTTTGTCTTTTGATCCTTCTTTTACAGATAGCTTTCTGGGCCTGCCTCAAATCCCAGCCCTCCATCCCACATAGGATGTCTGCTTCAAGGTAAAGAACAAACATTTTCAAGTGAAGCATCAAAAACTCGGTTTCCTTGGTAACTTGGTCAGGGAAAGAGAATTTATAGTGCTCAGAACAGTGGTGGAGAGCAGGCATACGCAGTCTCCTCCTCACTCCTAAGGCTTTCTCTGCAATACAAGACAGTGTCCCAAGCTGCTCCGTGGAGCTACACATTTAAAGTGAAATGGAAAGTGAAATGTGCCGCTAAGTTTAGCTCTCCCACTGAAATCCTTGGGAGATTATTAGTTCCTTCTGGCAATATCAGGCCCCTTCTTTTCCCACACCTATCAAATGGCCTTGAAGTTTTCCTTCATTTGGAATATTGTACAGCAAATGCACACAGTGTGCTAATGGGCTGCGTGGATTAATGGAGCAAATAGTTGCTTAAATTTAATTTAAAAGTAGTTCAGATAAAGACTCAGAGAATTAGTGCTGGGGTTAAGGATGAAATCTAGAGCTCCGTCTGACTAGAGGGGAGAGAGTATGGAGGAGGGGTGCCTGCCTCTCAAGCCCTCCGCAGGTACAGATTCTGTTTGGTGCCTTTGGGTAGCCAAAGGGAATTCTGACGTAAGCACTGTATGTAGGTATTGGCTGCTCAGAACTAATGCTCTTTCATTACAAAAGAAGAAACCTTCCCTTAAAGCCATACCATCAGTCTAGAAAATAGCATCAAATTGGATCTTTACTAGACCCTTATGGGGATTTCAGTGTCCCAGATGTGTGTCCTTATTAACTTCTTTTAAAAAAAAATGACACTCTGTAATGAATTCTTAATCCTAATCAGTCATTGTATCCAGCTCTATGTTACAAAAATCATATACTTGAGCAGTCTTAATGGATATAGCATTTGTTGGATTTAGTAAGAATAGACGTTTAGTAAAATATTCCTAAAGGAGTTAGGCAGCCTGATGTTCTATTCCATCATTCCATCCTATGCTATCACAGCTAGATGATGGGGCTTCCCTTAGTAGTTATTTCAGTTCTTTTCCTGTTTTGTTTCTCTTAGGCCTCCTTGATATTCATGTTGAAATAAGATTGATTGTCCCATAATAGAAATACACATTTCTATTACAGTGCTTCACCACAGTAATCAACAATTAGCTGATCGATCATTGGAGGATCTCTCTGTGATGTTTAGATAAAGAGAATGTAAGTCTGGATATAATTCAGCTTTGGAATGTGAACCTTAGATTCCAGAAAAGTAATGTGACTTGGGTTTTGTGTTAGGCCCAACCAGAGAGACAAAAGCCATAGGTGATGTAAGCAGCTGAATGAGAGATTGTCAGGAACTGGCTCATGGCTATGGCTGCCTTGAATTCCCAGTAACAGATCATATGCAAGGGGGAAGCCCTGGGATGCTAGTAGGATGATTTAGTTCAAGTTTAGAAGACTCTAAACCAGCCAATGATGGAACTCTGAGTTTGAGGCCAAAAGCCTGGGAATCTGGGGAGGAGCCACAGATACTGTTAGGGTTCAAAGGCTGGTGATCTGGAGTTCTGATGTCCTAGGGAGGAGACATGTGAACATCCCTCCGCCCTTCCTTTCTCCAGCTCTCAGTTTCCTTCACTATTTGTACCCCTGAGAACTCTGGTATATTGGATGCTGCTGTTCCCATTTAGGGTGGAATTTCTCCATCTAGTCCACCAGACTCCCATGCAACCTCTTATAAAAATACAATCATAGACAAACCCAAATAATGAGTAGTGGTTCTCAGCCTATGGGCAGCGACCCTTTTGGGGGTTATATCAGATTTCCTGCATATCAGATATTTACATTATAATTCATAACAGTAGCAAAATTACAGTTATGAAGTAGCAACAAAATAATTTTATGGTTGGGGGTCACCACAACATGAGGAACTGTATTAAAGGGTTGCAGCATTAGGAAGGATGAGAAGTGCTGCTGTGGAGTGATCTCACCCTTCTGTTTCAACAGAATCCATCATTGCTTTGGATCCCTTCATCTCAGAAGAGATCAGGAGCAGGACTATGAGCAGATAAGAACTAGTGGAGGGAGGAGCCCACTTGTTCCAGGCAGGAGGTTGTTCAGTTTTGGAAATCCAGTGTCTGGAGTGGAGCCTGGCACACAGTAGGTACTCACAAAATGTTTGCTAAATGGAGAAACGAGTGAAGGATGTGAAAATCAGCTAAACACACAGCTTCCACTTGAGTCCTATAAAAGACAATCATTTCAACTAGGCAAGTCTCAAAGAAGTCATAGGTGATTCCCTGTGGTGGCAGGAACCACAGATAACTACTACTTCTGTTGTGATAAAGATTTGGAATAAAGAGAAAACTAATTGATCATTTTTTTTGGTATCTGTGGTTCTTTAATAGCCAATAACCACTATGAAACAATGTCCAGCAGTCACTAGCAAATCTCGTCAGCTCATTTACTGATCTGTCACTCTTCCTCACTCTTTCTACCTAGCTTCGTCTCCATCTCATCTCTCTCTTGTTTTTGTGAGACTCGATCATAGGATGTTGTCCAGGCTAGCCTGGAACTCAGGATCCTGACAAGCCTGTGCTACCACAACTGCCTTACCAAATTCATCCTAAAGAAGGCCTTGGCAGTTTCCTATCTTGTCAACCTTTCCCAGAGTGCTGCTGTTCAAGATTGAAAAACTAAACAAAGACTTCAAGTAGAGCTGACTATATTTTTAGTGCAGTTAGTGGAACTTTTAAAATTAAAGTTTTGCTTTCAGGTTGGGTGTGGCAGCACAGGCCTATATCACAGTACCTGGGAGATGTTAACACAGGAATATTTATTTATCTATACATTTGTTTATCTGTGGTATATGCATGTGTATAGGAGGTGCACTGGCTGATGAATGTATTGGTTAATGTTAATGTTAATGTTGTCTCTTCAATTGCTTCCAGTTGATTTTTATTTTTATTTTAGATCAGATCTCTCATGGAATCTGGCGATCACTGTTTTGGCTAAACTGCACTTTTGGTATTAAATGCAAGAACTCTTGGCACGGCCCTCCGTGTCAGAGGTTTTCTCTTAACTTTAGTTTTACATTTTCCATTTCAGTTCAATTTCCATTCCTGTGCTAACATTCATAGCAGGTGAGACTTAAGTCTGGATTCATTTTAGTTGCAGGTGGACATCCAGCTGCTTTAGCACCCTTTGCTGAAAAGGTGTCTTCCCTCCATTGAATGGCTTTTGCACCTTTGTCAAAAGTCAATTGCATGTGCTTGTGTGAGTCTATTTTGGGCTCTCTGTTCTGATCCATTGATCCGTGTGTCTGGGAATGGACTTCTTTGCCTTCTTGCTGATCTTAGCAGGAAAGTATTCAGTGTCCCACAATCAAGTACAACATCAGCTGAATGCTTTCGGTGGCTGCTCTTTATCAAGTTGAAGACATTTCTCTCCATTTCTAGCTATCTTCAGAGACTCCTTTTGAAAATCAAGACTCGGCCCTCACTTCAGCCAGATACTTTTCTACATCAATTGTAATTTTTCTTTCCATGTAATTTTTCTCTTCTTGGATCTGATCATATAATTGGTTGTAATGAGTCAGTCTTTTCTCTCTTGAATAAACAACTCAACTTACTCATGACATAGAACTATTTTTAAATTATTGAAATCTATTTGTTAGTATTTGCTATGTAGTTTGGCATAACTATCTATGACGAACATTGGTTTATAGGGTTTTAAAATTGTTTGTCTGGTTTTAATATAGTGCTAGGTTCATAAAATGTCTTGGGAGGAGTTTCATCCTCATATTTTCTAGAAAACATTTCAAGTTGAATTCATGTTAATTCTTATTTTTTAAGTTTTTACTATTAAGAACTTTTCTATTTATTTTACATACCAACCACAAATCCACCTCTCTTCCCTCCTCCTACCCCCCTGTATTCCCCCGCCACACACACCAAGGCAAGGTCTCCCATGGGGAGTCAGCAGAGCCTGGTACATTCAGCTGAGGCAGGTCCAAGCCCCTCCCCACTGCACCAAGGCTGTGCAAGGTGTCCCACCATAGGCACTGGGTTCAAAAAAGCCGGCTGATACACCAGGGATGGATCCTGATCTCACTGCCTGGGGGCCCCCTAAACAGTTCAAGCTAAACAACTGTCTCACCTATGCAGAGGGCATAGTTCAGTGCCACGGGGGCTCCACGGCTATTGGTCCACAGTTTATAGAATTCATGCTAATTCTTTAAAAGCTTTTTAAAAAAATTTAATTTTATTTTATTTTACAATATAATTTAATTCTACATATCAGCCATGGATTCCCTTGTTCTCCCCCCTCCCGCCCCCTCCCATTTCCCCCAGCCCACCCCTCATTCCCATCTCCTCCAGGGCAAAGACTCCCCGAGGATTGAGATCAACCTGGTAGACTCAGTCCAGGCAGGTCCAGTCCCCTCCTCCCAGGCTGAGGCAAGCGTCTCTGCATAAGACCCAGGTTTCAAACAGCCAACTCATGCACTGAGCACAGGACTGGGTCCCACTGCCTGGATGCCTCCCAAACTGAACAAGCCAATCAACTGTCTCACCTTTTCAGAGGGCCTGATCCAGTTGGGGGCCCCTCAGCCATTGGTTCATAGTTCATGTGTTTCCATTCGTTTGGCTATTTGTCCCTGTGCTTTATCCAACCTTGGTCTCAACAATTCTCGCTCATATAAACCCTCCGTTTTCTCGCCAATTGGACTCCCGGAGCTCCACCCGGGACCCGGAGCCTGGCCATGGATCTCTGCATCCAGTTCCCTCAGTCATTGGATGGGGTTTCTAGCACAACAATTAGGGTGTTTGGCCATCCTATCATCAGAGTAGGTCAGTTCGGACTGTCTCTCGACCATTGCCAGCAGTCTATTGTGGGGGCATCTTTGTGGATTTCTGTGGGCCTCTAGCATTTTAAAAGCTTTTGATGGGCTGGGCGTTGGTGGCGCACACCTTTAATCCCAGCACTCGGGAGGCAAAGCCAGGCGGATCACTGTGAGTTCGAGGCCAGCCTGGGCTACCAAGTGAGGTCTGGAAAGGTGCAAAGCTACACAGAGAAACCCTGTCTCGAAAAAAATCAACCAAAAAAAAAAGCTTTTGATGGATTTAGCATTTGAGTATTGATTTAGTCTTGGTGACTGATGGTCTTTATTCCTATACCTATGTTAGTTTTTTTCATTCCAGTTGTTTTAATGAGGAGCAATGATGTCTCCATGCATAATGCAGACTTGTTGATATCTCTTCTCCATTCTTCCAGTTTTATTTTTTCATATTTTGTGACTTGCAGGTCCTTCAGCCAGAACCCATTGTTTTTTATACTGGAACCTTGTTGGTGTGGTAAGGGAGAGGAGAAGCCTTCAATGACAATACCAAATCATAGTTAATGATGAGTATAGGCCTTCCGCTTGGCTTTTACATGTTGTTTTCAGCTCCCTATACTTTGGTGACACAGGGAGATGATCAGGGCTGGGATTCTCTGATGGGTGTAAGAATCATGCAGAGCAGTTAGCAAAAGCCTCTGTCCCTTTCTTGGATGGAAAGGATTTAGTTGGGGCTGTTTTGCTTTTATTTTATTGTACCCATTGACATTTCCAGACTGCTAACATCTTCAGCAATAAATATGAATTGAAGAGAAAGAAAACAGATTCATTAAACTCACCTCTGTGTCATTCTGTGGATCCCCAGGCCTCCCAGTGTTCTTCAGTGTCTTTTTATGATTGATTCATATACAACATATGGAATACTTAGCTTTATCTAACAGAAAGAATGTGCCATGTATGTCCATCCCGTGTTCCCAAGTAGACATTCTCTCGGTTTTACATTTTGTAAAGACTAGATGTCCACTGTAGCTGAAAGTAAATGTGACATCTCCTTGGGCACTGTATTATTATTTAGTCTATTTAGAAAACTGAAATGTTCAAAGCTGTTATCACTTATGGCCACCACTGTCCTCTTAACTGACCTGTTGTTTATCAAAATAGTGTTGTCTCTTAAAGTGAGATATGCACATATTATACAGTGATTCTTTAGGCCCCAAGGTGACATCCAAGTTATCTCAAAGTAGACTATTTTCCCTCTAGAAGTTGATGATACTATATATAATTTCTATCTAATTGTATTTCACAATGTATCTGTAAGTAAATCTGGAGAAACATTTGTACAATGGGCATCTTTGGGACATCAAGGAATAAGGAAATACACACACTATCTGGAGAAGGTAGCGCCAGATCATGTTGTGTAGGCAGTATTAGGACCATCCTAGCATATGGTGGACACTCAGGAAATATCTGTGAGTGTGTAAATGAATAAATAAAGACAGCTTTGGGAGTGTGATGAAGACAACTTTCCTTCTGAAATAAAAAGTTGTGGCTAAGGCACATCAATGAAAACGGCAGGACTCTTATGGGAATTAGTAGTTATGTATAGGTATTTTATATACTCACACCTGAAAGTCGCTTTGGCTTATAAATTTTACCATATCTTTGTCTACAACTACTTACATTGAGATTCTAGAGGGACTTTTTTTTTTAAATCAAAGAGTCTTTTTATTGTAAGATCATCCAAAGCTCGAGAATATCAATCATGAAGTTATTGTACTTCAGCTCACTGTACAGACTAGATAATGGTTAAGACTCCTACACACTGAGGATTCATTCTTTCAAAAGCCATTCAAGGACATTACCATTTTCTGCTCTATTTTTAGATACACAATGACCCCTCTCTTGTTTACAGCTTCCCTGGCCTTGGGACAAAGTATTCTTCAATGGCAGAGGCCTTTGTAGCTAATAATCACATGAGCCCTGTAAAGTTAGCCCAAGTGATGGGCAGACAGGAAACAGGGAGGCAGGCTATGTCCTAGCTCTGCAGTCCGTCTCTTGGTCCAGCAATGGCAAACGGCCTAAGCCACCTCCCTTCTCTACCAGCAGTCACAGCTGCTTTCACCAGTTACCCGTATACAGGCCACATAAAAGAAGCTGTTCCGTTCCATGCAGATTCTTAGTTTGGTAAAGTGTATCCTTTTCCATAGGATAAACATTCCAATACTGGTAAAAACAAATGAGGTCACAAATTACAGTCCCCCAAAAGTTTAAGGTAGTTTGAGCCAGAGCCAAATAGCCAAATCAAATAATGGAACAAAAAAGGAAAAAAGAAAAAGAAAAAAATAAGAGACATAATAAGAGTATGGGGAACTCTTACTTGTATTAGAGGGGCCACACAGAAAGGACAAAGTTTTCAAGAGGGATAAATCTCCAACATGGTACCTGTCACAGCCTTGCACTAAATCACAATTTATAGCATGGCTTTTGTGAATACACTTGGTGCACCGAATTGTTCTGGTACAGTGGTTCTCAACCTTCCTAACACTACAACCCTTTAATCAGTTCATGTTGTGGTGAACCCCCAACCATAAAATTATTTTTTGTTGCTACTTCATAACTGTAATTTTGCTACTGTTATGAATCATAATGTACATATCTGTTTTCCAATGGTCTTAGGTAACCCCTATGAAAGGGTTGTTGAAACCCAAAGGGGCCGTGACCCATAGGTTGAGAACCACTGTTTGAGCAGCTCATGCTTATAAAGGACTTTTGAATGTCTAACAACAACAACAACAACAATAATAATAAACAACTCAACACCTGGACCTTGAGATTACTGTCAAGCCATAAAACAAAGTGATTCCACAGTTCTTAGAACAAAAATGATTCTCTAGGCGCCTCTAACGAAGCACATGCAACACTTTCCTCTGATTCTTTCTCTCCCCACTCCCCTTCTCTCTCAATTTTTACATACTCTTGCTCGTCTCTAACCATAAGTCATTGCACCAATGGAATTCCCACTTGCATATAAAGTGACTGGTGCCATGGACGTATTCACTGTCACTTTTTATAAAAAGACGATATATTTTCCTCCGCGACAAGAGAGCAGCTGGCTAATTTAGAATGCCTGCTGAACATTGAGGGAAAAGTAATCATTTTATTTTTTTCATGGGCATATTTAGAAGGTGCATGCTGAATATGAATGACTATAAATATTGGAATTGTACAGATATATGGGGGCTGTCCAAATGTTTTCCTAGGAAATATACAGGGATCCTCACCAAGCTCTGAGGTGGCTTTGAGTCAAACAATTTATTTCTTAAGAAACAAATTAAGTCTGGCCAACACTGAATATGTGGTGTTTAAAAAATTTAGAAGACATTTCACTGTTAATAATTTATTGGATCATTACAAAATAAATTTTTACATATTGTTATGACATACGGTTTCTCAATAACATGGTTTATTAGTAAACACCAATGCTCTATGATAATTCAGTAGTCCAATGGGTGAAATTTCATTATGATAGAATTTAGACATCGGTGTTTAATTTCAGAATGTAAATTAAAATTTAGACCCCTATATTATACAATTGAGGATAGAAACATGACGTGAGTCACTGGATGCAATATGAAAATATTATGAGCTTTATTCAGATTTGCTTTGAGTCCTTTCAGGTTCTGTTTATGAGTGAAAATGCTACTTTCGTCCTATATGTGTACAATATATAAACGTGTAAATAAGATTTAAAAAGTACAGGAAAACAGGGCCAATGAGATGACTCATGGGTAGAAGCATTTGCCACCACGCCTGATGACCTGAGCTTGATTTCCAGAGCTCACCAGGTAGAAGGAGAGAGCCAACTCCTGCAAATTGTCCTCTGATTTCCACACATGTATTGTGGCACGTATATATCTACACATACACACACATACAAAGTAAAAATTACAACCCCCCCCAAAAGAGCAAAAGCACAGTGATATATGGTGTGGAAACTAGTCTGAAAAATAGCCACTTCTCTTTGCTGTTAATTGTGTTCCAATATTTATTAATGGCTTTTTTCATGTTACTGGTATTAGGCTGGGAATTGTGTGTGGAATTTCTAGTAATAAAATGGTTTAACAAAATTATTTACCTTAAAATGCATCCACATGAAAAAAAATAAAGACCAGGGCTCATGTGTCACTTTTTCAGAACTTCTTTGATGAGGCCATCCCTAAATACACGAGCCTTCCAGCACCAGCAGAACCAGGGCTTTGAGCCATGCAAATAGTTGCCTTAAACATGTATGAATTTAAACTAGTCTTCTAGAGGTTCTGGCAATTTCTAGAATACTAGAAACATCAAGTAAGAGGGCTTAGGGATTGTAAAATATATGAGTGGGAGGCAATAGTGAGTGGTAGAACGTACTGATAGCTGTGAAGCAAAGAAAAATTTGAAAATAACAACCAACTCTTTTTTGACCTCAGACTAAGTTATCTAGAACTGGTTCCCAGATTTATTTAAAGACAAAGTTAAAAGAAAATAGTTTCCAGGGGGAAACAGAAGACAAAAGTCTTTGTAAATGTTGCTATTGGCAGATATTGTTTAGACACGACACATGAAAGCATGAACCAGAAAATAAAATTTTCTTCTTCTTTTCTAGTTTCATGTGTGTATTTGTCTCTTGCTGTGTGTGCTTCTCTCTCTCTCTCTCTCTCTCTCTCTCTCTCTCTCTCTCTCTCTCTCTCTCTCTCTCTCTCCCTGCCCCATGTGCATGTGTGTGGTATACACGCATATGCATACATACTAGCGTATATGTTGGGCACACATGTGTGGGGGCATATACACATGTATGCAAGTGTATGCAGAAGCCCAAGATTGATGCCACAACCATCTTTGATTGCTTTTCCACCTTGTTCACTGAGGAAGGGTCTCTCCATTAAACCCAGAGCTCACTGATACAGCTAGTTTAGCTAGCAAGCCAGGTCCTCTGGGATTCCGTGTGTCTGTCTTCTAGGGTTGGGACAGTAGGTTATCAGCCCACTACACATTGAATTCTGGATATCTAAGCCCCAGTCTTCACGCTTTCTCAGCAATAACTTTGACTACTGAGCCACTCCCCAAGTCCCCATAAAAGAAAACTTTGATGAGATTTAATTAAAATGTAAACCTTTGCCCTTTGAAAGACATTATTAAGAAAATGAGAAAGCAAGCCACAGTATGGGAGATGATATAGGTAGTAAATAAATGGGACAAAGGACTCACATATGGAAGTTGTGTGTGTATAGCACAGGGCTCAATAAGACAAAATAAAGTTGCTAAAGAGGTTTGAATAGATTCTTCACAATGACAGAAATAAAAATGTCCAAAAAAGCATACAAAAATATGCTCGTCAAGGGAATACAAGTTAAAATAGAAATGAAATATTAATATACATCTGTAGAATAGCTAAAAAATCACTCACACCAAGTGATGGTCAAGGCACAAAACAAACAAATGGACAACTGGGAGCATAGAACAGTACAATTGCATCCACAATCATATGATTGCCACATAACCTAACAATTCTATTCCCAAATATTTGCTCCCAGGAAATGAAAATGCAGAATGCCCATGTAAAGACACAAATATGGGAGTTTCATTTATAAAAATCAACAGCTAGAGATAGCCCAAATGATTGTCAAAATAAATGATGATTTACAATGGACTGCTATTTGGCAAAACTATCTGTTCATCTCACCGATCATGACCTGGATGAGTGCAAAGAGCTTACTGCTGAGAGACTGACTGAACTGAGGCACAAAGATACAAAAGAGAACAGATCTGCATGACTGCGCCAGCCCTTTGTAGACATGACCAGACTTTGGAAAGATGAAGGCATGGGCTGAGAAGGTACACAAGGAAACCTTTGAGGGTGCTGTGAAGTCCAGCATGGAGTCTCAGTGGGGCATCATGAGCACAGGTCACTATGAAGATGTTCAAGTTGATGAGTTTGAAGGAACACAGTTGATGGTATGCAAATTATGACTCAACAGGAGTGATTAAAAAAAACTAAAGGAAGAGGCAGGAAAACTTAAAAAATATGCATAAGCCTTAATTACAAAATATGAAGGGTCCCTGCATTTTTAATGGCCATAAAAGAGCTCATAGCATAAAAGCCATGTTGGCGGCCTGCCGTGCGGACTTTGGTTGTACGAGCTTCCTTCCTGTCTCTCAGTCGGTATCTATTATAAAGGAAAGTGATAACAGTCCTTACTTCATGGAGTTGTTGGGAGAATTAATGAGAAAATGTGTGTGAAGTATTTCTCAGTAATTAAGTCCTATTATTTTCAGTAACTGCTGAGAGAATCATATCACATATTTAATGCCGAGGAAAACTTGGAGTTATAAAGAGTTCAAATTAAATTTGGCTTATGTTGGTTAGGAAAATATAGTATATCATATACACTTTTTTCCCCTTTTTTAAAATGTCTTTTAAATTTTTTTTGGAGACAGGGTCTTGCTAAGTGTTCATGGCTGCCTCAGAACTCGCCATTAGATCAGACTGGCCTCTAACACATCAGACACATAGAAAGGTGCCCAAAAAGTGGGCAATAATTGAATGAATGAAGGGCAGCTAATTCATGGGATGCTTTGGGATTAATGATGGGAATTGGTGGTATACTCTGGCAACTCACATTTTAAACCTCATTTTTACATGTGTTAAGTGTGTGCACACATGCCCATTGGTACACATGTAGAGGTCAGAAGACAACTTGTAGGAGTCACCTCTTTCCACCATGTGGGTCATTAAGCTTGGTGGCAGCACCTTTACCTGATGAGGCAGCTCAGGGGCTGTTAAACTTCATTTTTTAAGCTATGAATGCCCCTTATCATTAAAAACCTTAAAAAGACTATCCCAATAGGTAAAGGAGACAA
This sequence comes from Peromyscus maniculatus bairdii, assembly GCF_049852395.1. Classification (NCBI taxonomy): domain Eukaryota; kingdom Metazoa; phylum Chordata; class Mammalia; order Rodentia; family Cricetidae; genus Peromyscus; species Peromyscus maniculatus. The sequence continues at coordinate 49,710,007 of NC_134867.1, read as the reverse complement.
AGCTTAATCCTGCATGCAGGATCCTCCAAAGAAACCTTGACCTCTTGGTAGCAACTATTGACAAAACATAACATAGAATTGAGAGGTCTTACAAGGAGCCACGAAAGACTGGCAAGAACCTCACAGGGAAGTAGAAGACTGGCTGGGATGGGAGTGATCTACACCACACAAGAAAGCAAAGCTTGGGTGGAGGTGATGGGGCTCCATTTAGAGTGCTCTTCAAACACTCTCAGTCCCTTTCCCGCCCCATCCCTGAGCCACATTTCTACCCCACTAAGCGTAGGAATTGCTAACACCATTTTGTTCCCTGGGATCTTTTTTGACTATCCCAAGGAGAGAAAATTTCTGCACCATCATGACACCTACTGCAGTTCATCAAAGCAAAACATGTCATAGATCATAAGACACATCATTATTTTACCCACTGTTAAGAAAACCTGCTGCCAGTCAAGGTCTGACGTGGTATTTCTGTCATCCAGAATTCTTCTTTTAACTTACTGAATGAGCTGTGCTGTGGGTATTTAGATCTGGAAGAAGTGAATCAGGTAACCAAGAATTTGAGCTCTGAAATACCTTCAGCATTGACAGCATGCTTTAACAATACCAGGGTTTAGTTAGCATGCCCTAGGAGGTTCTTTTTCCAAACTCTAACTCAGTCACAACTTCCTGAAAGTTAGCTGGCTTCTGTCCAGTCAGTAGGATGAAGTCCAGTAGACTTTCAAGGCTCTTTTAAATGTTAAGTCCTCTGTGGCTAATACCAGCTCATCACTTTGACATTTCTTTCATCTTGCACTATCCAAATACAGATAGAGCCATCATTCCCAGACCGCATGTTCTTTTACAAAGTTGTTGCTCCTCAAAGGTGAAGGTGGTTTCTCGTCCCTTGAATCTGAGCAGTCCTCTGACATACCTGTAACCAAAAGACTGTGGAAGAAGTGCCATCCAGAAGCCTGGAAGCCAGGTCATAAAGGTGGCACAGTGTCTATCCTATACTCGTGAAGTTTTAACTGCTGTGCAAATAGAATGATCACTATAGGATGGTCAAGATGTTCAGGAGCTCCCAAGAGCCCAAGTTTAAGAAAGACAGCAGGGACAGACTTGGATGCCACACAAAGGGAGAAAAATGCCTAACCAGCGTCCAGCAGATCCAGCAGCCAGCTGTGCCATCTCTTGTCTCATGAGCGGTAATTGCATAAGAAACCTGGAGTCAGAACTATCCAGGTCAGACCTCCTGGAATTCTTATCCCACAAAGAGATAATGAAAGGATTAGTTCAAAATATCTAGTTGTGTAGTGTTATGACAGATAGCAAGAGAAAATAAACCAGGCAATTTCCCCTACCTGTAGTTGTATTCCTTGATTTAAGCTAGGCAACACTTACAGGTTATCTCACAAGCAAAGACAACCAGCCTCACATGTATGTGGTTGCTAACCATGCTAAATACTTGGGTTGTGGCTTCTGATACAAACACATATACAGTATATACACACAAACAAACATATTGTGGTTATATTTGCATGACTAATATAACTGCTTCATTAACATATTATACGTGCTGTCTTAATTACTTTTCTCACTGCTATGACAAAATACCTCGACTAAAGCAAATGAAGAAAGATAGGGATTATCTTAGCTCATACTTCCAGGGTACAGTCCATCACAGAAAATACTTGAGGCAGCTGGTCACATGGCAGCCACAGTCAGGGATCAGAGGGAGGTGAATGTTTGTGCTCAGTTCACTTTCTCCTTGTATACATGTACATGGTGTGTATTGACCCTCTCAAGCCACCCTTTCCACTTTCGTTACTAGCCCTGTCTATTTCTCATCGCTGAAAATGGTTTTGTCACATTCATGTCTAGTCACTTTGTTTTGTGATCCACTTACGTTAACCAGAGCTGTCTATGTGATCAGGGATTTGGAGCTATCTACTAGGTCCTGGTGGCGACTGAACTGAAGACAATAGTTCCCCTTCTCCCAGAATCTATCAGTAGTTAATAGTTCATCAGAATGCACGTTCCTCATGTGTAAAACTGTCAAAGAAAAAAACCCAATAGAAGTTTTTTTCAAGATAATTTCTTTAAACTGGTCCCTAATTCACATAAAGTGTGTGTGTGTGTGAGAGAGAGAGGGGGGGGGGAATAGGGATAGGGATAGGGATAGGGATAGGGAGAGGGAGAGGGAGAGGGAGAGGGAGAGGGAGAGGGAGAGGGAGAGGGAGAGGGAGAGGGAGAGGGAGAGGGAGAGAGGGAGGAGAGGGAGAGGGAGAGGGAGAGAGGGAGAGGGGAAAGGGAGAGGGGAGAGGGGAAAGGGAGAGGGGAGAGGGGAGAGGGAGAGAGACTTATCTTTTTTTTTTACTATTTATTTAATTAATAATGTTCTACTTTGGTCTGAAAATATTACCTTAATGTTATAGTATTTTGTTTTCTTGATAATGAAAGTACCTGCTCAGAGACTTCTTTACTGATATTTAATGAATGAACACATTCTTCCAGCCATGGGTATTTCCTGGCATATTGTAAGTGTTAAATAAATGCTAACAAGAAATCTTAACATCTTGAATTTCTCATCCTTCATCTCTAGCAATAATCAGGTCTGGCTTAGGGGTAAACCCAAGAACGAGAAGGGGGCAATGAGCTTAAAATCTGACTATGTGGCGTTAGAAAGGATTAGAAGTGTTGGAGAAAGAGTTCAACATGTTTTTTGTGGGACCAGAAAATGGCAGATATGCTTGCTGCGTTATTAATTGCATCATTGTTTAACTTATCTTTTCTCCATAATTTAAAACCTGATGAAAACTGCATTTTAAATAAACAAGTCAATATTTGCTGATTAGCTGAATATAATTTTATAATAAAAGCTGATGGAAAAGAGAGCTTTTACGTCTAGACTGGCTCTTCAGTCAACTTTCATGCTGATTATTTTTCTATTTACTTACTCCATGAACACCAGAAGTTGGTCTGGGCTGCTACAGGCCTTGCAACATCATTAGATCCTGAGATGCTGGCCTGGGAATACATCATTTGCTGGTTAATATTTCAGCAAACCATCAGCTGCTTCATGTTAAATGACTGTAAATTACTAGGTTCCAAGATACCCTTTCTATTCTAAGGATGTAACAAACCCCAAAGGTTAGAGTTAATGGTTCTCCAACCATTTGCCAACTCTATGTAGAGTTTGGACATTGTTCATCCTATCAAGTTTCATGGGCTGGAAGTTTAGTTTTGAGAAGTACAGAACCTTGAAGGAGAGTCAGGGAGTGGTCCTTAGGCCACTGGTTGTGTTCCCAGGAGGACCCCAGTCTCTGGCTTCCTGACTCAACATGAATTCCCATGCTCTTGCATACATTCCATCCAGAGGTGCTAAGAGAGCCATGCTGATGTCAGAAATGTGCCCTTGAAACTCTAGTCCTAGGATCTAAATAAATCTTTAAAGAATTAAGCTAGCCCGCCACAGTTAGCACATTATAGTAACAAAAAAATGGGCCAATATACTTTACAAACAGACTTACATTTTTCTTACCATTAATGGAAATTTGCAGTTCATTTGCCTTATTGATTTCTTTTTTTTCTTTTTCTTTTTTCCTGTATCTTCATAGCCAACTCACATGCACTTAAACACACTGTGGTTGCTGAAGTTATTTTACCTTACTATATAATTGTTTAGTTCAGTGATAAGACAGTATCTAAGAAGTAGTATTAAGCACTAAGTGAGATAAGGTTGAACACAGATGAATGTGTACCTGTAATGTAATAGATGATTTATGAAAGCATAACTTCATGGCAAACTTTTCCAATTCCTTTTGGCACCCCTTTTCTTTTTGTGGAGGCTGCCCTGTCAGAAAGATTTCAGAATGCCGTCATGTGGGCATTTTATCTCCTTGGTCTCTGGCTTTTAAAGCATTAAAAGCTTAAAATAGACATTTTTGGAGTTTCATTTAAAGTTCATATGGATTTAATCTTTAATACTTCTTATATGTGAATAAATATTTTTCTTTCTATCTTTTTAGAACAGGATTTTCCCTGGGTTATCCTGCATTAAAAGATATGCTCTAAAATGATCTTTTCCTGGAACCAGGTCAGAATCACACCTGACCTATATAAGTGAGGTTGATAAGGCCCTTCAGATTATTAGGAGGTATTTACTGAATTCATATCCTAATCTCCAGAGGTGTTTAAGACATGGCTTATGCTTGTTTTACATAAAGCATCCTTCTGGGTTTATGTAAGAAAACTCAGTAAGTTTGTTAACCAAGGTCAAGACTCATATATACACTTGGTCCTGACCACTACCTCTGAATGTCACTGGTGCTGTGACTTTCTTTTCTTAGCCACCTTTGCCATTTTACTGATGGCTTTCAGGAAATGAAGCTCTACATCTTGTTCAAAATGCTAGCTTTGTTAGGCTCGAAAGCGCCCCCCTTAATTTCCTCTCAGACATTCATATAAGACCATTTATAAACTAATAAAAGTATATAACACATGCACACACACCATACTTTAGTATAAACATCTGTCACTCTATGTCAGCTATACCGTCCAGGAACAAAGGCAAGGGGCCTCACATTCTTCAGTTTTATACACACAACTAGAAGGCAAAGACAACAGCCAATCCTTTCCTTTCTTTGACACAAAGTCTTATTTTCTGTGTTGTAATGTAATTCAGGCATATGATATCAATTTTCCACTCTGGACACTAGAAATTTTTTTTTACATATCATGTGGACTTTCCTATATTTAATTAAAAAAAAAAACATTCTTGAGTACCTACCTTTGCCCAAAGCAAGTTAAAGATTCAACCTATTTTCTTGAAACTCTCTGCCAGGGTATTTTGCAGCTCAGGAATTAACTAACCCAGAGGCACATATGCTTAAAACCCTTGATTTACATTTGTCATATTCATAGAGATTAGAATGCAGCTATCGGAATATGCTTCTGTATACACGCAAGGCAATGAATTTGTTTCTATGTAGGAAAATATGCTATGTGTAGGATGCTTGGAAACGGTGGTTAGGCTCAGTAAGACACAAGTTACTTAAATACACAAAACATATCCACCTACTTTAGGTACTGACATTGACATTAAGTAGCTTGGAGCCTTGAAGTAAATTCTATGACCTCACAGAATATGAATTTTATACGTAATATAAAATTGTATATGATCTTTCTGGAATTCAGCTCTGAAATTAGACTCCAGAATACATTTTATTGCTGTGTAAGATTTGGGATTGCACCAAAACTGCAAAATAGGGGACGCTTAGCCAAACACTTAAGTTAGTGTTTTCAGAATAAGTGATCTGTTACTGAGCCAGACAGTCATACTGCTCAGTCCCAATCTTCAGGCTTTATATAGAGATTAGTACTCAGGGACATGTGAAGTGGACTGGCGTTGGTGGTCGTCAACATGTGTCTTTGTTTGGGGATTTGTGCTCATGTCATTTGTTAAGGAAGTAGTTTAAAAAGAAGGTGGGAGGTGAGTTGGACATTTCAGATCGAGAACAGAAGCAGCCAAGCAAAAGCACAGACTTTAGAAATGAGCTCTGGAGCACTACAACTCAGCATCGTTAAACTCCAGATGAGGCAGTGGCTTTCCATTCAGGCATCATCCATAGGTGGCCAGCTAAGGCTTCCACTGGGGAGAAGCATCTAAGACACCTTCAGAGTAAGCAAGCAGGCCTCTGACCTGTCACAAGAGACTACCGGAAGCAAAAAGAATATAAGACATGAGAGGGGAAAACAAAGAGTCCAGAGATCTGGGAAGAGAAAGTAGACCCAGTACAGCATAGATTGTAGTGTTTTTGGTTTTATGAGAGAGAAACCCAATTTAATCAACCTAACCATAAAAGGGATTCACAATTCCATTTAAAGGTAGGTGACATTTTGTGTATTTTGTATTCTAGAAGTCTTTTTCTTCATTTTCCCAGAATCCAGTCTCCTCTGAAAACTGATTTTCCCCCCTGTGATCAAATCCCATTATATATTTCTCCTTCATGTGTTTTTTTAATCACCTTTCCTAACAAATATAGATTTACTGTAATTGGAACAAACGAGGTCAAATGCCTTCTCTGGAAAAAAATATATGTGCCCATGCTTGACTAACAGTAGCAGAAGTCGATCGAGAACTATTTACCCAAATAGAGAGGTGATGTGATTTGAAGAACAGGAAAAAAAAAATCACTGCAGTCTTTGGCTAACCAATATCTACTCCCCATGTCAGTTTCTCTAGATCCAATCCTCTACGTGGTACATTGGAGTCATTTGATGTCTGAACTCCAGCCTTGAAAGAATTTTAATTAATTTTTAGTACAAGTTGGCTAGAGGAATTGATAAAATTTCCAGTGTTGTTTGGTTACACAATCTATATTAAGAACCCCTATCTTAAGGGAGAAAACCAAGTTTTTCCATTTACTAGGATCCCAAGTTCAGAATTCCCAGGTGAAGTCCTCTTCAGTCAAATTCTGGTGTAATTTGCAATGGTCCTTAACCAATTGATCAGTGGTAGGTTATTCATCACCTGTGCTTCTCAGCATAAGAGGATGGAGCCAGGAGATACACTGAAGTATACATTTCCATTGTAAAAAGGAACGAGCCAATTACAAGGTGCAACCTCACTGACTGATATGCAAGAAACAACTGCTTGTAGTCTGCAAGAAACATACCTCACCAGCAAAGACTCACACAGACTGAAAGTCAAACAATGCACCAAGAAAGCTGAAAACAAACAGGAATTTGTTGACAAAGTAGAATTCAAGCCAAAGGTTTCTAGAAGATATCATGCAAATAATGGGAATAATCCATCAAATGGATACAATGATTGTAAATATATGTTCACTGGATATCCAATTTCATAAAACAAACACTGTTTGCCAAAAGTCACAGATAAGAACAAATACGACAATAGTAAGGGACTTCAATTCTGTACTCTCAACAGATAGCTCATCTAAATAAAAAAAAATCCACAAAGAAACATCCATGTTAAAATATATGGTAGGTTAAATGAGCCTACTGCAAATCTATAGAATATTACATCCAACAGATGCAGAATGCACTTTCTTCTCATAAGCTCATTGAACATTCTGCTAAAAAAGTCACATTTTAGGCCACATTACAAGTCTTAGCAAGTACCAAAAAGTCAAAATAGGCCAGGCATGATGGTTCATGCCTTTAATTCCAGCACTAAGGAGGCAGAGGCAGGTAGCTATCTGTGAGCTGGAGTCTAGCCTGGTCTGCATAGCAAGTTCCAGGCAAGCCACGTGTACATAGCAAGTTCTAGGCAAGCCACATTTACACAGTGAGGCCTTGTCCCCTGATCAAAATAAGTAAAAATAATTTTTTATTTATTATTAAGTAATAATAAAAGAAAACTAAAATTTAAGAGAAAAAAACCCTACAGAAGCTACACATTTTCACAAAGACTGAAGAAAAAAAAACACTCTTGAAAGATCAGAGGGTATTGAAGAAATGAAGACAGAAATTTAAAAATTCCTAGAATCAGACTCAATACAAAGTGCTAAACAGTCTTATTAATAAAAAAACCTGGAGCCAGATATCAGGTTATAACCTGAGAGATCAGAGGAATAGGAAAAGCCACAGCTAAACTCACCTCACCAAAGAGACCTACTTCCTGTATACCCACACCTATATGCCTTTCGATTCTGCCATCTCATTTCCTCTCTTCACCCAGCTACATCACTTCTCCTTACTACCCAGCTCTGTCACTTCCTGTCCATCTGTACAGACCTCAAGATCTTAATGGTTAGTGCTGGGATTAAAGGTATGTACCACCACGCCTGGCTCTGTCCCCAGTGTGGCCTTGAACTCACAGAGATCAGCCTGACTCTACCTACTTAGTGCTGGGATTAAAGATGTGTGCTACCATTACTGACTTCTATGTTTACTATAGTGGCTGACTTTTTCCTCTGATCCTCAGATAAACTTTATTAGGGTGCATAATATTTTGGGGGAAACTATATCACTATGTCAAATTAGATGAAATGAAAACAGAGTTACCAAAACTATTTTTCATCTAGAAAAGGCAGTTCTAAGAAGGAAACTTATAGATAGATATGCTTATGTTAAAAATATAACTGGAGCTCAATCAATAACTTAATGATGCATCTGAGGGTCTTAAAAATACCAGAACAGGCCAAGTTCAATTTAGTCTATAGAAAGACCTAATACAGATCAGCATGAAAATAAATGCAATAGGAACCAAAGGAACAACACAAAGAATCAATAAAACAGAGCCAGGGATATGACTCAGTCAGTAAAGTGCTTGCATGTCAGCAAGAGAACCTGAGTTAAATCACCAGGACCTACATAACAATACTGGGCATGTGGGCATGTGCTTGTCATCTTGGTACAGGGAAATGGGTGGGTGGGTGGGGGGTCTTGGTAATTGCTGGCCAGCTAGCCCAGCCAACTCAGTGAACTCCATGTAAAAGTGAGAGACCTTGTCTCTAAAAATAATACCTGATCTCAAATTTCACTACACAATCACAATAATAGGACTAGCATGCTACTTGCACAGAAACAAGCAAATAGACCAATGGAATTGAACGTAGGACCAGAAGTCACATGACTAGAGCTGTTTGATTATCAATAAAGATGACAAAAGGCAAAAGAGGCTGTTAGAAAGACAAAACAAAACAAAACAAAATAGCCTCTTTAACAGGGATTCTGGGACAACTGGGTCCACACTTAGAAGAACGAATTTAGATTCCTGTTTTCTACCATACAAAATTCAACTCAAAGCGGACCAAAGGCTTTAATGTCAGGCTCAAAACTCAAGACTGCCAAAGGAAAGTAGGAAAAATATCTCAAGTTATAGACATAGAGAAGAACTTTCTGAAAAAGACCACAATTGCTTAGGAAATAATAGCAAGGCTTGGTAAGAAGAGTATGCGAAATTGAACAGGCTCTGTAGAATAAAGGAAACAAGAGAATGAGGAAACAGTCTGCAGAATAGTAGAAAATCTTCAGCATCTGGGAGGGGATAACTATCTCGGAGACATAACAGACCAAAACACTACAAGAAAACCGTCAGCAATCTAATCAATAAGTGGACAAGTGAACTAAATAAACAATTCCGAAAAGAAGTATAAAATACCAATAAATATATGCACAGACGGTCAATATCCTTAGCTGCTCAGCAAATGCAAAGCAAAACTACATGGAGATTCTGTCTTACTCTAGTCAGAATGGATATCATCAAAGAACAAAGGACAGCAAATGCTGGCTAGGATGGTTGTGGTGTGGGAATTGTGTCGCCTGACACTATTAGTGGGAAGATGTGAACAAACATGCATTTATCCCAGATAAGGAACTGACACTAGATCAAAGTAAGAACATCAGTGAAGTCCAACATTGGTGAACTGGTGTAACTTACAGGGATATGAGTGAGCGGATGGTTGCTAACTGGAGCAGAATTACTCAATGACCGTCCCTCCCACCAACAGACATGCGTGATAGCTCATGAAAGCTTGATAACAAGAGTGCACTGCACAGCCTGCAGGCAGCTCAATGGGTTGGAGGGTGTCATTTCCAGGCATCTCAGCTGGTTTCAGCCTCTTCCGTGCAGTTCAGCTGGTCTCTGCTTCCTCCAGGCAGCTTCACTGGTCTGAGCCTCTCGTAGGCAGCTCTGCTTGCCTCAGAGTATCTGTGTGCAGTCATTACTGCTTATATACACTTGGGGGAGAGAGGAACCTAGTGAGTCTGGTTAATTTCAGGGACTTCCTGAAGCCTTTGCGTTCTTTACGTTCTGATCTTAATGAGCTTTCCTGAAGTATGAAATATTTCACTGTCCTTTAAATATCTTGTGTCTTAACAAATCTCCCTCCAAGACGGAGGGTTTTTATCAAAAGGAAATTGCTGCACAACTAGCTGGCACACATTAATAGTGTAAATGTAAATTAATGCAGCCACAAGAGAGACCAGCATGAAAATTCCTCAAGAAACAAAAACAAAAACCTGAAAGTAGAATTACCATGTGATCCAGCTACATCACTTCTCAGAATGTGCCTAAAGGAATCAAAGTCAGCATACTGCAACGATACTTGCACGTCCATGCTTATTATAATATTTTAGCAGCCAAGATATGGACTTAGCCTAGATGCCCATTGTTGGATCCATGGATAAAGAAAATGTAGGAGATGCAACTAATGGAATTCTATTCTGCTGCTGAGAAAAATAAAACCACGTCTTTTAAAGGAAAACTGATGGAACTGGAGTCTGTCATGTTAAATGAAAGATGTCAAATTTAGAACAATATATATCATGCTTTATCACACATGTTGAATCTCTCTCTCTCTCTCTCTCTCTCTCATACACACACACACACACACACACACACACACACACACACACATTATAAAAATATAAGGGAGGATTGTAGTTGAGGGATATAAAAGTGACCAGTAGTTGGGTACTGGGAATCAAGGGAGGTGAGTATGAGTAATACTTTATATCCAAGTATTAAAATGTCCTAATGAAGAACATTATTTTTAAAAATAATACATGGGTTAATAAAAATATAAAAAATGAGAAGAATGAGAAGCAGCATGAGTGACAACTGGATCACAACACATTTTCTACTCTACTGGACAAGAGTATAGAGTGGTCCTCTCTAGTCACGAAGGGTGAATGAGTTCGTGGGTCCATCTTTAGGCCTTAGCCTTACCATCTGAAGGGATCTCTATGCTGTTTTGGGTTTATACCAAAGAGAGACATTTGAGAGAATTCTCCCCCAGAACTGCATTACTTTAAGAACCTACACATGTGCCTGTAGCCTAGGGATGGACAATGGATACATTCTTGGTTTGAAAATCTTGGAGAATTTTAGTTCCTAGAAAGGGTGAAGCACCACATTCCCCCAGCTGTCAGCTTTACCTCTGGAGATAGCTTCCACCCCTCTGCTTTTGCTCTACTTTCCATATCTTTGGGCAGAGTACTCAACTTCTTCAACCTGTCAGTCACCAGATAATCAGTTTCCATTTAGGAAAGGAAGCCACTTGTAGAGAAAACTTCTCTTAGCAAAGTCACAGTGTCTTTCTTCTTTCTTTTCTGATTGGTTTCTAGCCAAGCCTGTCTGTCTCTTGGAAGACTTCAGTGGAAGCTACAATTTTTCCTACTCAGTCACCAGGTACTACAATCTTAGCTGGCACTTGTACTCTGTTGTGAGGTATCACAGGCAGTCAACTGGACAGGTATTTTGTGATTTTTAACTTCTAACCATAGAAAAAGAAAGGAGGATCTTTCCTCATTTTTCTGGTTATGTAGATACAAGTGATTAAATGTTTTAGAGTCTTTCATATGCAAGATTTCCACTCAGTACCAAAATCTGTGTGTGGGAGGATGCTTTTGGTTATAAACAACGGAACACCACCATAAGTAGGCTTCAGTCATGAAGGGAACTGGCTGGCTCTCACACATTGTGGGATGGCATGTGCGAGGAAACATTTTTCACTGTATCACTTAACAGAAATCCAAAGCCCCACTTTAATTGGATCACAGAATCACCAATGGGCAAGAACTATGATAAGAGAGATAGGGCCATCTCAGTACAGTTAGGATAATGCCTAGTTAACGTGTTGAGGTCTAGGGAGGTAAGCCAGTAAGAAATACATTAAAGAAACTGGGGGTGGGAGGGAGGCGCTTACTGATACTTATGATGTGGATAGAAAAGCAAAGAATGCCAATGAATAATCTGAGTTGAAAAGATGTACGAGGGGCTAAAGAGATGGCTTTAAGAGCAGTTAAGGGCATTCACTGCTCTTGTAGATGATCTGCGTTTATCTCCCAGTACCCACATCAGGTGGCTCACAACCACCTGTTATCTCCAGATCAAGGAGATCCAACACCCTCTCTGAACTCCACATGCATCAGCACACATGTACTACTACTACTACTACTACTACTACTACTACTACTACTACTACTACTACACACACACACACACACACACACACACACACACACACACACACATTCATGCACACACTCAAATAAATCTCAAAAAATTATATATGAAAACAATGAGATAATATTTGTGACAATTTTGTTTCCTTTAAGCAAGTATTAGAATTAAAAGCTTGAATTGAGTCCCTTGAGGTCTCCTGGTCTTCAGTAAATAAATACTTTAAACTTGCACATTGCTGTTAAACAGTTTTTATATGATTCATTAATTTTTAAACATTATCTATCTATCTATCTATCTATATCTATCTATCTATCTATCTATCTATCTATCTATCTATCTATCTATCTATCATCTCTCTCTCTCTCTCTCTCTCTATCTATCTATCTATGAATAGCTATCTATCTTCTATATTTATTTTGGGGTGCATGTGCCTGCCATCAAGCCTTTACCAGCTGAACCATCTCGCTGGCCCGTGGTTTTCTACCAAATGCTTAGCTATGGGGAGAGAGTAGTGATGCTGTCTACTGTTATCATGCTGTTTCCTGTTTCCTTCTTCTTATTTCCAACTGATATGGCCTCAGCATGATAACCTATGCAACATGCCCCTACAATCACATTAAAATTATGAAAAATATGTATAAGACATTTTATTTATGCTCAGTGACATGGAGTATGGGGGTGAATAGGGAGAAGAATATTTTTGTGACAGTTTATATTCCAACAAATAATCCCAGTTCATCATCTTAATAGGCTTAAAGTATACTCTCAATACATATTATACATTTTACACATTTAATCATAATCATACTTTCTTCTTATCTGATGTGAATATCCTCCATTTACATATAAGTTTAATTGATGCTTATCCCTTAATAATTGATCCAGGCCAATTATAGCAGTTCTGTCCTATAAAACTACAGTTGTTAGAGGAATGCCAAGTAGGAAAATGTTTAAATCCTGACATAAAAATGTCTGTGATAAAACCAGGAGCTTTGAATTTCATGGTCCTTTAATATTGCCTTTGAAGTAATGAAAAAGCCATTTCCCACCACTTGCTTCAAGGACTTCGCTAATAACATTGTCCACAAAGGACCGATCTTTTTTAAAGCAGGCTATTGTGGCGTTATTCTAAAACATTTAAAATCATATAACAAACTTTTCCTGGAATTTCTCAGTCTACCCTTTTTATTCTCTGTAATGAAGTAGTTGTTAAGCAGGTTGCCCTGTCTTAACCTCATGGAGATGCCTGTGGCAGAGGGGCTTCCTATTCAAAGAGGTCCCAGAAGCAAAGAAACCAGTTGTGCATAGTGAGGATGAAGGGGGTCATAGATGATCTAATGAGTTAGGGAGAAGCCTTTCCTTCAGTCATGCCTTCAAGTTAAGGCTGCAGGGAAACTGCATGGGGATCTCTTTGTAGTTGTCTCTGGTGGACACTTACCCTCCACACAAGCCTCCTTTTTGGTATGACTGGCAGTCCAGTTAGGAAAGACCCGGCTGGCCAGGAAATCAGTAGGTCTTCAACGGGTCAATGGAATCTGCAGAGATGTCTGCAGAAGTCTGCGTGTTCAGCTCTGTAGCCATCTCTGTGTGCCCTGAAAACCACCAGACGCTCCAAGAAGTGAAATTTCAGAAACTCCCGAAATAGGCCGTCTAATTAAAAAAATAGTTTAAAGTAGAGTTCCCCAGGAGCAAAGAAATCCAAGGAGGAAATGAGTTTCCAGTTTCATTTCACACAGGGTCTCTGACTAGCACATTGCGAAGGGTAATTATGCAAAATGCTCTTGAGGCTGCCTCAGACTGTCTGGATCAAAGGAAGGGTGACTTGGGGTAACCATCGCATCCCAGGCCTGGGATCGCTTTGTGCATGCGGCTCCCTTTTCTAGGAAGGGCCAGCTACTACAATCAGGAATGATTCTAGGTGGTAACAGTGAGGAACTGGGGGACTGTTCTATACAATTGTGCCAAAAAGGAAATTACACACCTGAATGAATTCAGTGAAAATCGGTCTTCTATGAAAGGCCGTCTGCTGCCGAGGCAGAGCAGCTGGCAGAGTGCTCACCTGTCCCCAGAATCACAGGAAATGAGGCAAACCTTCCCATCATAATGGCACACAGTATGGCCGCTTTCCCTTTCAACACACTTCTCCCAAAAGAAATGACTATAGGATAGTATGCAGCTTAGAAGTATTATCAAGACTTCAGAATAGTGTTGGCCACATTCTTAGCTTAGCTCTTCTTATCATTACACGATTCTATATGCATTTACCAACAAGGTCAAACCCAAGGGTTGGGGTGAATGGGCATTGTGTTTGCATTTACCAACAAGGTCAAAGCTAAGTGCTGGGGTGAATGGGCACTGTGTTCGTATCTCTGAAAGTCTAAGGACCTGAAATATTTGACTTTATTTATGTGTATGAGTATTTTGCCTGACTGTGTATGTATGTGCCTGGTACCAGCAGAAGTCAAAAGAGGGCATTGGATCCTCTAAAACTGGAGTGAAGCATGGTTGTGAACCATCTTGTGGGTGCTAGGAAGAGCAACCATTGCTATTAACCACAGAGCCCTCTCTCTAACCCCAAGTTGCCTTAAATATTTTACAGCCTCAGCTTCCTATCATTGGATTACTGTGTTCTGCGGGCCTACCTGGGTTAAATTATATGCCATAACATAATATATAGCATGCTGTGATATAATATGCTCTGTAATAGTAAGCAAGTTATTTCTGAGAGCAAAAGCTTCACAGAGAAGGTGACCCCAACCTCTTCACATTAGGAATATATTTGAACATTTTCAATAATTCTCTTCAAAATTTAAGTTGATTTCACTTTCATGTCTTCATTCTACTGGATTTAAAAATGATCTATCCCATGTATAAAATATTCGTGATGTGCCTTACTGGGAACAAGAGAGAGATTATGTGTGTGTTGCCAGGTGGGGTCATATAAAAGACAAGATGGTCAGTTTATCTCATTGAATATAACATCATAACTCTTTAAGGCTGAAATGAACCTCAGGGAATGGCAAAGTCCTCCATTAAAAAGGAAGGCATAAAGGAGCCATCTGTGTTTCAAGCCTGGAAGAACAGAAGAGTGGGTGTCAGTCCAGGTCTAAGCTGGGATGATGGTCTCTTTCAGGTGCTGCCTTGTAGTCCGATGCACAAGAGGCATGAACTGGAAATCTTGGGTGATGGCTTTCTGCTGAATTGTTACCTGAGTTACTCTAGAAACATTAGACTTCTCACAGAATCAGCAGTCTACTCACAGAATATGAAAGATCACAGTAACAACCATTGTATTTAATTTTAAGGGGGAGGATTCTTAAAGTAATTCATTTTTTTAACTTAGAACTTATTCTACTTAAGTTATATTCAAGCTATAACTTCTTTAACCAAGGCTATTTATAGCTAGCCCTAAAGCTAATAGATGTCCTCAAACTTTTCTTATACTAGGTCTTAGACTATATTAATTGGTCTTTTCCTAAGATCAAAAAGAGAAAGAGCAGAAAAGGATTAAATGCACCCATGTAATATTTGAGGTTCTCTAAATAAATTCACTGTATGTCTTTCATTGCTCTTCCACTCCGTCCCTCCCCCAGCTCGACCATCCCCTTCCCTCATGTTCTCATCCCTCATCCCCTCCCCTCTATTGCCCCCACTTTGCCCCCAGTTTACACATGAAAATATCATCTATTTCCCCTTCCCAGGGTAATTCATGCATCCCTCTTAGAGTCCTCCTTGTTACCTAGCTTCTCTGGAGCTGTGGGTTGTAGTCTGGTTACTCTTTGCTTTACATCTGGTATCCACTTATGAGTGAGTACATACCATGTTTGTTTTTCTGATTCTGGGTTACCTCACTCAGGATTATATTTCTTCTAGTTTCACCCATTTGCCTACAAATTTCATGACATCATTTTTTTTTAACAACTGAGTAATACTCCACTGTGTATATGTACCACATTTTCTTTATTCTTCAGTTGAGGGGCATCTAGGTTGTTTTCAGGTTCTGGCTATTATCTTGATAGAGGAATACATTATGGGGTTAGGGAGAAACCATTTGCTAGGGAAATTCTCAAGAATCCACAAGGATGACCCCAGATTAGACTACTAGCAACAGTGGAGAGGGTGCCTGAACTGGTCTACCCTGGTAATCAGATTGGTGAATACCCTAACTGTCACCATAGAGCCTTCATCCAGTAACTGATGGAAGCAGACACAGAGATCCACTGCCAACCACAAGGCTGAGCTCTGGGAGTCCAGTTGAAGAGAGAGAAGAGGGATTATATGAGCAAGGAGGGTCAAGATCATGATGTGGAAATCTGCAGAGACAACTGAACCAAGCTCGTAGGAACTCATGAACTTTAGACCAACAGCCATAAAACTTGTACGTGACCAGACCAGGCCCTCTGCATATGGGAAACAGTTGTGTAGTTGGATCTGTTTGAGGGGACCCTGGAAGTGGGATCGGGATCTATCCCTGGTGCATGAGTTGACTTTCTGGAGCCCATTACCTATGGTGAGACATCTTGCTCAGCCTTGATGCAGTGGGGAGGGGCTTGGTCCTGCTTCAACTGAATGTACCAGACTTTGATGACTCCCCATGGGAGACCTTACCTTTCGGGAGGGGATAGAGAGTGAGTCAGGGCGGGGTTGGTAGTGGGGTAGGAGTCTGGGAGGGGAGCAGGAGGAGGGATGAATGGGGGATCTCTGGTTGGTATGTAAAATGAATAAAAAAATTCTTAAATAAAAAAAATCACTATATGAGGCCAGAGAGATGGCTCAGTAGCTCAAAGCAGGTGGCTCACAACCACCTGTAACTCAAGCTCCCAGAGGACCTGACACACACATACATGGAAACACTCACAATGACACAAAGGCACACACAGACACAGACATAGACACACACAATATTAAAAATAGCAAATATTAAAAAAATTCTCTGTATGTCATAATTAGCTAATTTTTTACACCTGGGCTCTGATATGGCCATTGGAAGGTTATAGGGATGTCTCTGTATACTTTAACCAAGACATATGGGCTAGGTAAGATGGCTAGCACTTAAAAAGCTAGGATAGGGGATCGTGAATTCCTGACCAGCTTGGGCTATATAGTGAGCTCCTGACCACAGTGATGCACATGGCAGGATTGGGAAAGAGAAAAGGTAGAGTTTGCCTCATTTCGACAGAGTTTTGAATGAAGGAAACAACACTGAGGCAATGTGGCCTCAAATGTAGTTGACCTAAGGACAATGAGGACATTAGAGAGTGGCCAAAAAACATCATAAGTATGTGGAAAACAACGGCAGCCTGTGTTTCCAGAGTCCACACAGCGTTCACATCACCTAATCTTGAGGTTCCCATAGCAGTGAAAGGAGCATTGCAGTTATTAAAATGAACAAGAGCCATGTGGCTAAATCTTCAAACAACAATGAAAAAATAAATGGAGGCAATGTCTTGATATGACCTTCTAGAAGCTGGCCTGTATTTATGGTTGATTTATACCTCACCCAGCCATAAATCTACAACTTTTTCCCCTAGCACTTTCATCAGAGAATATACTACTACATAGGTTTCCAGGAGAAAAAGCCACAGCTGGACTAAACACTAATAATGAAAACCGATTCAGGGTTTGTTCACAGCCCAAAGCCTGAAGTCCTCATGCATGCTTCTTAATGAGAGAAGAACCTTTACTTTCATTAGGTCCCAGCATCTTACTAAAATGTCCTCCTGCTGGGGATCTGTCCCTGGTATATGAGTGGGCTTTTTGGAACCCAGTGCCTATGGTGGGACTCCTTACACAGCCTTGTTGCAGAGGGGAGGGGCTTGGACCTGCCTCAAATGAATGTACCAGGCTCTGCTGATTCCCCATGGGAGGCCTTGCCTTGGAGGAGGTGGGAATGGGGGTGGGTTGGGAGGGAAGGCTGGGGGGAGGGAGGAAGGAGGAGAGGGGAATCTGTGGTTGGTAAAATGAATAGAAAATTACTTAATAATTAAAAAAAAGAAAATACTAACCGCGCGCGCGCGCGTGCGCACACACACACACACACACACACGGTGATATTTTAATTGTGCTGAAATGTGATTTTATTTGTATGTTAATAAGTAAAGTTTGCCTGGAGATCAGAGGTCATTAGTGCACCAGGAACAGAAGTCAGGTGGTGGTAGCCCACGCCCTTAATCAGATCACATGGCAGGCAGAGTCTCTGTGTGGCCAAGGACACAGCCAAGCATGGTGACACAAACCTTTAATCCCAGTACCAACCATAGAGACCTGGAGGTCTGTATAGACAGGCAGTGATGAGGAAGTCATGTGGTTGGGTTTAGAGACAATGAGAAGGCAGAACAGAAAGGCAATAAAAAGACAAGTCAGACAGGAAGAAACGCTCTCTCAGGGGAAGTGACAGCAGCAAGTGGTAAGCTAAAGGTGGTCTTGGCTTTTTGCTAGTGCTCTGATCTCTTGGGCTTTTAACTCTGTACTTGGCTCTGTGTTTCTTATTTAATAAGACTGTTTAGAAATTTGTCAACATACACACACAATTTTGGACTCTTCCTCCACCCATAAGGAAAGCCATTGAGGTGAGGCATGTAGCAGAAGAATCCATGCATGGAGCCCTGGATTGCATTGGAGACCTCATAATATTGGAGGTGCCACAGCCATGGGATTCCTGGCCAGGAGAGCTGCAGCCAGAGTGTGGAACCAGTCCTAGAGAGAGAAGTGTGTTATAGTCAGCCAAGTTTGAAGGAAAGAGACATCTAAGTACTTCATCAGACAGAGATAAAAGATTTGGAGTTTTCCCTGCTGGGTTTCAGTCTTTGGATTTTGGACTTTTAAAGACTATGGGGTCTTTTGAAGTTGGACTGAATGCATTTCCCATTATGATATGGCTCTAAAGCCTATGGGGGATGGGGAGGGGAAGGAAATGTAGAGGTGTGAATGAGCATGGGCCTCCATAATCTCATGTTTGGGTCCCAGTTGTTTAGAAAAGATTGGGAGGTGTGGTCCTGTTGGAGGAGAGCTTTGAGGTTTCAAAAGCCCACACCAGGCCCAGTTTCTCTCTCTCAGCTACTGCTGCAGCGCCATGCCTGTCTGCCTGCCTACTGACACTCTCCACACAATGACAGTCATAGACTAACCCCAGAAACTATAGGCAAGCCCCCAAACAAATGCTTTCTTTTAAAAGTTAAAAAAAAAATGTCCTGTTGGGTTTCAGTAAAGCAGGTAGTCAGACTTGTTAAGCATATGGATATAACTCCAACCCTTCCACTACAAATCTGAACAGCATTAAAGTTTAGGAGCTAAAGAAGGAAATTCTAGTAAGAAAACAAAATTATTACTTTTTAAGCTATAAGAACTATATATATATATATATATATATATATATATATATATATATATATATATATATATGCTATATATACTACTGGGAGAGTTCTTTCTCACTTCTGTGCTGTGGATAGATTATAGCAGGCAGCCTGTGCCTAGGTAGGGGGTCTGATTTGGTTTCTTTGCCTTGAAGCATTTATGAATCCATAGGGATTAGGTAAAAAGAAAAAGAAAAACAAAAAACAAAGTCTATTTGTCCAAGAGAGGATGCTCTCAGTGCAGTGAGTTGGTCCAGCCACCCTGGGAGGAGCACCTTTCATGGCAAAGATCAGAAGGGATCATGGTGGTTCATCAACATTTTGATTCCTGGACCATTTTTCGAGGTCTACTGTCAAGGATTCTCAACAATCGAAGTCGTTTGATGGTAGATGATAGGAACTGTTGGGCAATCAGTGGAATACAGTAGATTTGACATCAAAGAATTTGCTTTCCTTCAGAGCTAGTCTCAGTATCCTGCAGTTAGCACAGCATGGCATGCCTTCTAACACCCAAGCAGGGTGAGGTGTGCTGTTCACCTCTGCAAACAGTCCCTCAATCTTCTGCTCACCTGACATGTCTGCCAAGTGCAACTACTGTTCCTAGAAGGATGTAGAGGTGAGAAACTACTTCCGCCCACTAGGAATGAGACAATCTGTATGCCTTTCTCCCCTTCCCCAAAAGCTGGTGCTGTGTATCAAATCCAAAGCATTGTGGGAGCTATACAAGCAATCTACCACAAAGCTACATCAATGCCTCCCAGTATCCTTTTCTAAGACCCTAGGAACATCACAGAGGTGGAGGCCATCATGCAGTTTCCAAGGACTATCCTGAGAACTCCATGCATAAGGTGATTCCACAAAGCAGTTTTCAACCTAGGCTCCATTTCTCTGTCAAGAAAGACAGGGCAGTGAAAGCAAACTGAGCTCTTAAAATGTGTCCTTATTTCCTTCCTGTTGCTGTGATGAAACTCCAGACAAAATGCTTGGTGGTAAAAGGGTTTCTTTCAGGTTACAGCTCCAGGTTATGGCACATCATTGCGGGGAACCCAAAGCAGCAGCCACTGGAGGCAGCTAGTCACAATCACATCCACTCTATAAACCAGAGAGAAGGGAACTGAGGCATTCATACCCATTGCTCAACTCTGTTGCACAAATCCTAACTGGTCTTATAGTCAAAACCGGGAGCCAGATATCAGGTGGAAGCTGAGAGATCAGAGAAGCAGAGCAAGCCACAGCCACCACCTCTTACCTCACCAACTCCTCAGCCTGAAAAAGCCCAAGTTCCTGTTCCTTCCCACCCTATAATCCTTTCTCTGCCCAGCCATATAACTTCCCATCTCAACCTTCCTAATGCTGGGATTAAAGGTGTATGATTCCAAGTACTGGGATTAAACGTGTGTGCCACCACTGCCTGACCTCTATGGCTAACTCTGTGGCTAGCTCTGCCCTCTGATCTCCAGGAAAGCTTTATTTTCTAGATTACAAACAATATATCACCACACAACTCACCTTCTCCATTCTTATATGTTTTAGGATCTAAACCCAGGGAACGGTACCACCCACAATGGTAGTCTTCCCATCTCAATCAATTTCCTCTTTTATAGGCATGTGCTCAGACCAACCTCATCTAGACAGTCCTTCATTGAGACTGTCTTCCTAGATGATTCTAGACTGTGTTAAGTTGACAATTAAAACTGATTCACAGCATGCTACCCATGCTAACTATCAAGTTTAACTCTATAAATAAAAACAAATGGTGCATAAAGTGATATCGAGGAAAGTGCTCTAAAAGTGTTGGAAAAACTGAGGAAGTGAGTTAGATCCCACAACCTGTAGACCTACAGAGGGCACCACAAACAAGCTAAATCTGTCTTTACAAAAGTCCTTTATTGTCTCAAACTTACTGTGTGTTAACTTCATTCCATTTCCACAGTAAATCTGGAAGCTTGCCAAGAGCTAAAATGGAGAGCATCTTATTGAAGTGGCCCAATGGTCATGGTACTATTCTAATGAATATTGTACGGATAGGCCTAGTAGGCTTTCCAAGTTTCCAAGGCCATCGACTGAGCAATAGAAGCAAAGATGAAAGAAAGATTCCTCCTGTGACAGCTAAGCCATTGTCACCATGGCATCACACTTCAGCACCTGGCATGAAGAGAAGGGAAGGAGAAAACACAGAGGAGGCATTTCTTGAGACTTTTGCTGGAGCACCAAAGGACTTGGCTTTACACTCGGCATGAAAAACACAGCCAGGGAAAAGCACCACACTCTTGTCAGTGCCTCAGAGAGTGGGGCGTTGCAGACCTCCGTTTTCTTCCTCTGTCCCAAAGCACAGGAGAGATGGGGGGCGGGGAGGGGGGCAGACAGCTTGGATTGCAAGTGTGGAATGACTTCTGTTGAAAGGTCTCAAGCGCCGGAGTACACAAGTGCCGAGCTGTGAAATTTCGTTTTCTAGCAGCCTGGAGGGTCACATCTTTCAGGCTTAGCATGTACGGAATATGACTCTGACCCTGCCTGACCCTCAGAGCTTCCGAGACCTACCGTGGTCTGACTTTAAAGCTTGTGCTGGGGATGATGTTGGTGATTGTGGCATATTAACTCCGCCAATTTAGAAGGAATTAAACACCCTTAGTGTTGAATATGACACCAGCTGGGATTAGCCCAGCAGCCACAGGATGGTTTGCTTGGTGCTCAGCATGTTTAGGTGGCTGAAAGTTTCTGTCCTCTTCCCATCCCCATTCATAGGGGAGGGTGAAAATGTATAAGGCAAAGGCAGCGTGGCAACAGTGACGTCACCACTGAGTACTTCCTGTAGCACACTTGCCTGTGTTTGTAGCAATTCGGACTCCAAACACATTCCTTTAAAATAAAACTAAATAACTCAGCCAAACAAGATACTTCATTCACACCATCTATGTGTGATTCAACTCAGGGCTGTGTTCAGGCTAGACAAAGGCTCTACCACAGAACTATTTGCCCCAAACTGATTTTTACTCCCTTAATTTTAATTTTTAAAGTTGTATTTTTAATAGTGCTTTCCTGTTGTGGACCATGCAGTTCAGAATCTTTTGGGATGCTTATTGATAAATCAGACCCTTGGAGCCACCCTCATGCCATGCTTGATTAGATCCTTGTAGACAGCGTCTCAAGACTACTGTGTGTGTGTGTGTGTGTGTGTGTGTGTGTGTGTGTATGTGTTGTGTGTTTTGAGGCCAGAGGTTGATGCTGGTGTCTTCCTCTATTTCTCTCCACTTTATTTTTTGAGATAGGGTTTCTCTCATTGAACCAAGAGGTTGCTATTTAGGCTAGATAAACTGACTAGCAAGTCCCTGGGACCTGCCTTTCTTTGGCTCTGGTACTGGGGTTACTGGATCTGCATCCTGTAGCATCAGGCATCACCACACTTACCCTTTAAATGGGTGCTGGACATCTGAAATCAGGCCTTGATGCTTGCTTGCACAGCCGAACCATTTCCCTAGCCCCAAATTAAACAATCCCTCCAGGTTATTCTTGTGCATTGTTCTAATTTTTACATATGACTTAGATCTGTTCTGTGAGCTTGTCTTGAACCTGATGATTTAGTTGCATTCAAAGAATAATAAAACAAAAAAAGCATGAGCTTCAACTTGACAATAAAGATACACCACTATATAAACAATGTGGCAAACTCAAAAATACAGGCAGGGGCAGATCCTCTAACACTGTATTCTCAGCAGCTCCATTCTTCGTTGCTTCATTTTATAGATCGCACAGACATCTATGAATCTGTGCACAATTTCATATCAAATTAAGAATCATCATTGGCCTCCTGTCCCAGAGTCAGTTTTTATGGGATCGACTGTCTGAAGTCAATAGTCTGTATATTGTTAGGCTTAAATCTATGAGGAAAATCAACATGAAATCTTTGTGAAAGGCCCTCCCTTTATCACAAACAACTGAGAAAATCCACTCAGCATTTGAGAAAAGTTAAGCTTTGAAAAGATCAGTAATGATTCATACTGGCTTCACATCCATTTTCTCCAACATTCACTCAGAAAAGTGGCCTTTGTACAATCATCACACCCTTGTGACGTTTAAATGCCAGCTTAAACCTGGGGCTGTCTTCCATACTCTGGCCTCCCCTTCCCTCTGGAGTACTTTATAGTCGGAACAGTGACAGTGACATGAGTTTGCAAACAGGTGTGCTATGAATGAGCTTCAGTTCCCAGCTGATGAAGTTGTACATGGCACAGTTGACAGATGTGAGCTTGTGAAAGTGTTACAGATGTTTAAATAGCTTTTCCATTCATGGAGGGGAAGAAATAGCCTTTTCAAATACACACTAGCTGGCCTGCTGCCTGCTGGTCCCACGTTCTATACATAGAACTACCATTCTACACAGAGTGCTCAAAAGAGCGGAAGGACCCAGGCAGTGGGTTTTAACTTTGAGACAGCAAGAAATCCACTGAATAAAAACCCCTATTAAGTGCAAATAAATGATCCATTTTACTTTATAGAATCAATATTTCAATGTCACCTGCTATAAATTATATCACAAGATTCTCATGTGAGAAAAAAATCTAAGCAGAATTAGTGTCAAAAAAGAGCTGTCCCCATGGTAATGCATGTTAGCCACAGGAGACTCAAATGACTGGCCACCACTGGGTCTGTGGACAAAGAATAAGTCAAAGAGATAACAATAGGAAAATAGCCCATTTATTGTGACATTGCTATTTAGCTCAGGGTAATTATGAAAATACCACTACTAGTCAGCATGTGATGGCTGGGGTTTTGTCAAAGCAAAGAGATGTCA
Organism: Peromyscus maniculatus bairdii; assembly: GCF_049852395.1. Classification (NCBI taxonomy): domain Eukaryota; kingdom Metazoa; phylum Chordata; class Mammalia; order Rodentia; family Cricetidae; genus Peromyscus; species Peromyscus maniculatus. The sequence goes on along the minus strand of NC_134867.1, from coordinate 49,685,946 downwards.
GTAATTGCGATACTATGTAATTCTCTGATATTAAATTTCTGTGCAGTGAAGGGGTGTTGGGAGCCTGGAGATTTTGCAAGATCGTTAAGTTGGCATAATATTGAGAGTGCTGTAATACATCCTTCATAAAGTTCAGCCCAAGAAAAGGATAGATAACAAATCTGGTGAAATTATTTTTATTATCAATTAATCAGAGGATCATTTAACTTCCTGTGCTGTATTTCCATAGCCACATCTAGGAAGTAAGCTGGCACAACCCTTGATGTGGCTAGACTATATCATGCCTTAAAAATGCACTTACCCTGTGACCTCACAGTTTCATTTTTAGGAATTTAGCCTAGGCAAACAATGGAAGGTTTTAAGTAGAGATGAATGACAGGAGTGTTCACACAGGCTCAACTTGTAAGAGCAAGAAGTTAGCCACCCCACTGTGCTCAAGATGAAAACACTTGCCCATTTGATAGAAGCTCTCAATGGGTAACCCACACTTGTGAGAGACTTCTTGGCATGGAAAGTCATTGGGAGATGTTACCTGATACTTGAGAGTGTCAGTTGACACAAAGGAATCCAATTCAATTGGTAAAACTCCAACTCTACATGTCTGCAAAACATGAGTTTTGGTTAATTTTCAAGGTGAAGCATTTGCCTTGAGAATAGCTGGATGAAGACAAGCTGGCAAATTTCAAGAGAGAAGCACTTGCACAGGGAGAGAAGGTGATCTTCATAACCATTAAGGGTGATGCTCACAAACTCTCCTCTGCCATGGGTGTCTAATTCCAGCTACTAGACTGACATCTCCTGCTCACAGGCCCTCAGTCCCAGTGTGGAAGCAGGGCAGGAGCCTGGAGAGTTGAGTGCTTAGCCCTTTTATTATTATACTATGGGTGATATAAATGTGTTAGATCAGGTTACTAGTCATCCACATTTTAACTTTAAAAAATTTAATGGTATAATACATGGAGCATAAATATATCAAGTTCTAGGGTGGATAGAAATTATTACCATGGATATATGTATGCAAATAGTACAATCAGCACTGATAATTCATACAATTAATATGTGTCTAAGGACTGAGTAAAACCACAGGCTGCAGCCTACACTGGCTGCTCTCCCAGAGGACCTGGGTTTGGTTCCCAGCTGTCACAGAGCTGCACAGGACCATTCATTAGTAACTCCAGTTTCAGGGGCTAGGACGCCCTTTATGATCACTGCATGAATGTGTTTAACATACATGCTGGCAAGACACTCTCTCATCTATATAAAATGAAAATAAATCTTTTAAGAAATCAGGTAGAACCTTCCCAGGCCACTATGTGAGAAACAAAAATGACAATTATGGACACAGTTTACTTCACACTAATGAGGGAAAAGTAACGCTAGTGTTGTCTTCCTGGGACTCTAGATAAATGTGTCAACCTAGACCTAGTGACGAGATGTCTTTGACAGGCAAGTCACTGATGTCTGGAGATAAGGAAAACCAGAGTCAGCCATTGCTCAGCCTTGGTTCCTTTTTTAGCAAGGCATGGCATCCACATCTGAGTCCAGGGTGCCATGTGCTGTTAGAATAACTGAGGTATCACTGCTGAGGTGGTAACTCATTTGGCAAAGTGCCTGTCTTGACAACATGGAAGATGTGAGCGCAAGCTCCAGAATCCATGTAGAAGAAAAGCCAGGGTAAGTGGTGGAGTTCTAGGGAAGGGGGAATGGGCAGATCCCTGGGACATGGCTGGGGTGACATAGCCTAAAAAAAGTTCTAGGCCACTGGGAGACTTTGTCTCAAAAATAAAAGGTGCCCAAGGAAGATGCGTGAGGTTGTCCTGTGACTCTCTCTGTGCCCCTCTCCCTCTTCCTCTGTCTCTCATCCTCCCTCTCCCTCTCTTCCTCCCTCTCCCTCTCCCTTAGGTGCCTTTGCCTCAGTGAAATACCTGGAAAATATCTGTGTATAATACAGATATATATGCAAATATACACATACACCTAAGAACTCCCGTGCATCTACTCAGACTATATACAGCACTCACAGGCATGCATCTAACAGAAATTATAAAAGTGTAGTACAGCTCTCCTTCTAATCCATCCTCTCCGGGCTCCCCCTTGTTCTTCCTGCCTCTACATGGATGTATTGACTCATTCATTGGATCCTAAATCTGTTGTTCCAGGACTGCTTTACTCGTATACCATGATAAAACCCCAACCTACCAGAAAAATTTCCAGATTTATTTGTAATTCTTATGTCATGACCTTCCCAAGGAAGAGGTCATCTAGTCAGATTCTGTTTTCATAGGTTCCTGGATTAGTCCTTGGAAATTCTCTATCTTCAGAATTATGGAATTTACCTGAAACACAATGAGTTCTTTATACATTTTCCTGTCGGTATTTATTTTTGTCCCATCCAAACCTTGTCGACTTTATGAAAAGAATAAAGTATTGAGACTGTTAATATGCTTTCAGAAGTAACAATTATTTTCAGGAAAAAGTATTTCAAGATACTTTCAGGGCTATGTCACCCCTCTAAAAACACTTCCCATTTAAATTCCCACTGTGAGCAATGGGTAATGAACTTGTTGAAAGCAAACGTTGATTTCCCTTTCCTCTTTTGCCGTTACAGTGAACAAGAGGTATATAGATATTTCACCTGACCTGAGCTAAAAGTCTGGAAGTGGTGATGCCTATTTTCATTTCCTTTTCTTTTAAAAGGTAACGCATCATATTCACTGTAAAGTTAGCTTCTATATCAGAATTCTCTGTCTAAAATAAAATTTAAAATAGAAACCATGGAGCTGGAGAGATGACTCAGGCAGTTAGGAAATTGCCACATAACCATGGGGATCTGAGTTCAGATCCTCATCATGAATGTGGTCAACCAAGTGTGGTCATGTCTATCTACAATCCTAGCACAGGAAAGTTGCAGATAGGTGGGTTCCCAGTCTAGCCAATCAGTAAGAGCCCTGTCTCAAAGATAAGAAGAATAACAACCAAGGAAGACTTGCAGCGTTGACATCTGGCCTGTACACACACACACACACACACACACACACACACACACACACACACACACAAACCAGTCAGTAGAATATTGTTAGAACAAAAGCAAATGAAACAGAAGGAAATGAGACCAGATGATTTGAATAAAAAGCAAACATACAAGAGAGAAGGCTAACACAAGCAAGAGTTATTCTTGAACAGAAAAATTAAATTTATAAAGTCATTTAGGAGCAAAAAGAAAAAAGCTTGAAAGAGAGAGAGAAGGGAGAGATAATTAAATTATAATAACAAGGAAAAGATGAAAGGCATTTTAATGCTGAAAAGGATTAAAAATGTAGCAAGAGGTTATTATAACTTCATAATAATAGACAAACTACTTAAAAATTCCACTCCAAACCAACTTAAAAATAAATAGAAAGGCTGAATAGTACCATATTTTGTGAACATTTGGAATCATTAAATAAAAATATTTCTAAAAGGAAACACCAGGTGGTATTTATTACTCATAAGTTATGTTAAAAAATTTCAAAATTATCTGAATTATACCAAAGAGTACTAAAGGAGAAAATATTTTCCTAACTCAGTTTTTTTTGGGGAGGAGGGACAATATGAGAACAAAAAAATTATAGCGCATGCTTTCTCATGACAGCATATATTTGGAATTAATTTTCTCTTAGTTTCAAATGTTCCTGTGTCTCTCTTAGTAACAGAAGTTCACATAGAGGCAAGGGATGCAGTTCAGCTGATGAGAGTGCTTGCTTATCATGCACTCGGTTTTATACCCAGCTGTGGTGTTACAAACCTGAACCCAGCACTCAGGAGTTGGACAAAGGAAGATCAGAAGTTCAAGGTCATCCTCAGCTACATAGTGAATGAAAGGCCAACCTGAGATACATGAGATCCTGTTTTGTACGTCTCAGGCTCATGACCACGTTCTTCAAAGAAAATATCTTCCCACTTTCTCTACAGTTGTTAGTAGTCATGGAATCAGCTTTGGGTAAACGAAATTTGAAGGGAAATGAGGGTAATCCCCTGGTCATACTTTTAAGAAAAATGTCCAGGACTGTCTGCCTGTCTTTCAAATGGCTGCATATGGTGATTTGCAAGCCTGGTAGTGAATGCACCAAGTTGGGTCCTGTTGCCAGGCACTGGTTTAGTCCAGAGTATTTCTCAGAAGAAAATTATCTGTATCACATATTCTGTTATGTTGGGTCCTTTCACTAGAGTATCTTGGTTCCCAGTGCCATTAGAACAGAACAGATACAGCAATCTTGAACAATCTTGAACATTTTCTAAAGTATCTCTAGCAAAAAATATAAAAGACAAACAAGTTGGATTTATCTCAGGTCTGCACAAGAGTTGAATGCAAGACAATCCATTTTAATACATCTCATCACTTTAGCAGAACAAGGATTAAAAACCAACACGATGGTCACAATAACTTCACCAAAATGTATAGTGTGAAATTAAAATATTTAGCAAATATAACAATGGAGGAGACATCAACTAAGTCTAGCTATAAAAATATGCATTCTTCCGAGTGAGGTATATTAAAGTATCCTCTTGAAGAATAAAAACATCAGAAAGTGACTCACTAATTTCTATTAAATATGGTGCTGTGGGAGCTGTGCAGATATATCTTAGCAGATAACATGCTTGCTGTGCTAGCCTAAGAATTCAACCCTCGGCACCTCTGTAAAACATCAGGCATGGTGACAATCACATGTAATGCTGGTGCTGAGGAGGTAAAGAAAGGAGGATCCCTAGGGCTTGTTGGCCACACAGTCTAGCTGGACAGGTGAATTCCAAGTTTGGTAAAAACCTTGTCTTAAAACATAAGGTAGAGAGTGATTGAGGAGGAAATTCTGTCAACCTTCAGCCTCCTCATGCATGTGCACATATGGACACACCTACACATGTACACAGAGCACACACAATGTGTCCATATACACATACACATATGTAAATGGAGATGGAGTCTTTCTGTCCTGATACCCGGCAGCTGCTTCCTAAATGACCACACAGAAGATTATATTAATTATAAATGTTTGTCCAGTGGCTCAGGCTTATTATTAACCAGCTCTTACATTTAGATTAGTCCATACCTATTAATCTATTTATTGCCATGTGATCTGTGGCTTACTGGATCTCACTTCTTGGGTGGACAGTTGTCTGTCTTGACTCTGCTCTTCTTCATGTCTGTCTTCAGTTTGATTGTACTGCCTACCCTTATCCTGCCTTGCCATGGATCAAAACAGCTTTATTATCAACCAATGATAGCAATACATATTCACAGTGTACAGAAGGATCATCCCATAGCGCACATACACACCCATGTATACACATGCACATACACATGCACACACAAATACAAACTCCCATATGGTACTGGAAATAGAAGCAGCACAACAACGTAAGAAATGAAGAAAAATAATTTAAAAAAACTTCCATTATTAGCTGATAATAACACACATATATAAAATCAATGAGAATTTTTGGATAAAGATTACATTTATTAGGAAAAGTTAGTGGCATTTCTGGGAATTAGAGCTGTCTGCAGGAAGATATAAACCAAGTTTCTTCTAAACATCAGAACATTTAAAATTTAAAAGTTATGGTTTATGATAACATTAAAATGTAAAATTTCCAAGAATAAACCCAGTTACTCTACTCTTGCTTCATAGAAAAATTACAAAATTCTCTTGAAAAACTTTAAAGAATGATTTTTTGTCTCCAAACTGATATTCAGAAAGAGTATGACTCAAAATTATCATGATGCTAATTCATAATATATTACACCAATCCATTCAGTTTTAACCAAATATCCCATACAAGCCCTAACATGTTTCATCTATGTCATTGTGGGTGGTTTTTTTTTTTTGTGGAATAAAATTAACCTACTTTAAAATGTGTATGAAGGAACAAAGAGTGAGGAATACTCAATACACTTCCTAAAAAGAAGAAAACAGTGGACGAGGAATGTAATTTGCTGGAAACTGGAGATTACTATGAAACATAAAGACTAAGATTGTGTGGTATGGGGGTATACAGCTGGGAGCCACGACTCTATTCTGACATGGTGCTGCAAATATGTAGCATAGCGTGGTGTTTAAGGTGCTCATTTGAAAAGGAGACTTGGATCCTTAGCTTATACTGTGAACATGAATGAACTTCAGATGGGTTAGAATCCAAAATTATATAACTTCTAGAAGATGACAGAGATATTTCTGTCCTGGATGGAGGAAAGGTGTGTGTGTGTGTGTGTGTGTGTGTGTGTGTGCGCGCGCGCGCGCGCGTGTGTGTGTGTGTGTGCGTGTGTGTGTGTGTGTGTGTGTGTGTGTGTTTAAATCGATTATTTTAAAAGCCCTCTGTTGATATGCTGGGAGACATAGAAAGGGTAAGTGTGATTCTTCCAGCAAATAATCCAAGACAATGCAAGGAGAAAAAAAATTATATCTTGAACAAGTTTCAGTGTGTCTGGAATGTATCTGAGAGTAAACCAGCCACCACAGGGGTCTTCTCATACCCTCCTAGAACCGGTGGTCCTGTCTGATAACAGCTTGGTCAGTTGGATCAGACAAAGGAAGGGAAAATTACACCTGACAGTCATCAATTAGAAATATGGCTCACTGAATTATCTTGCATAAGTAATAAAATAAATATTAAAGGTTAATATTGAGTCAGGGAGGGCAGGCCTTCCTACCAATATTAACAGATGGCAGGCAGTGCCTTAGCACCTGAGAGTTACACTTAACATTTTCATCTGTAAAATAGATAGAAAGAGGAGATTCCTGGAGCGTATAAAAGTGATCTATGCCAGGAACGGCTGCCATGAACTACTCCCAAAATTATTTCGTTATAAGACGATGAATCATAGAAGTATCATTAAAAGTTGAGGCTAGAGGACATAAGAATTTCCCCTCCAGGCTGAGGAACACCAGTGACCTGCAGTGGCTGTCATAAATATGTTAACCCACACCATCTACTTGCTAGTAGAACTATAAAAACTTGGATAACTATTAGGAATTTCTTTCTTCTTTCCCTGGTCTCCTCGCCCCCCCTACCCCTCTCCACTCTCCTCTTTTCTGTCCCCTCCTTCCTCCTCCTCACCTCCTTTCTCCTTTTCATATTGTGAAAACAGAACAACCACAGACAATTAAAAGTAGAAAAAGTCCTCTTACAGAAACCCAATAAAACTTGCTTCGCAGCATATTTTAAACATCTTAGTAAATAAAAAATGTGAGTCCAATATGTTTCCAATATCAGATGCTTACTTCATTCTCAGGAGATTAGGACAATCTTTCTCTGCATGCTGGAAAGAGAAGAAAGGCTTACTTTCTCTATCTAAATAATTTCAGGCATAGTGCAGATCAATAAACTACAGATGACATGAAACAATGATTATTTCATAAGGACAAGTCCTTGTGAAATAATCATAAAGTCTAGACTTGTAGCTGTGATTTCTTTTATAATGACAGCAAGCATGAAACGCGAATTGCTTTCTTTCCTACCAAAACAACTTTGTAATACGAGACATGAGAATGCTGAACACTCAATTTTATTAACTGTCCAGAGACCACATTGACCTCTGCTTTCAAACCTCTAACTTATGGGCTCAATTCCAGTTAAAGAATGTGGATATTGAGATGGGTGTCTATCCCCTTCTGTTCTCTCTCAGCTTCAGTATCTCTTGCTAGCTTGGTTGAGCCCTGTCCCATCAGCTAAGGATACCTTGTCTAGCTGGGGTAGTGACTTCTGGAGGTGCAGAGTGAGTTCATCTATTACCAGCGAGGTAAAGGTGAGTATTGTAGTGCTAGAAAGGCTTGAAGATTAACCAGGAAGCTGATGTGTCTGTATTCATTATCACTCATTGTGTTTAAGTCTACACATGATTTCACGTACCCAAAACTCTGTACCTTATTCGCATTCTGGAACCTCTTTTCTCCTACATCTTCTTGGTTTCCTCAGCTTTTCTCCCTTGTCATGGGCCAGTCCTTTAGTGATGAGAACAAATGAACACAGACAAATGGCTAACAGTCATCTGCAGAAATGTTCAACATCATCAGTGGACCCCAGGGAAATGCAAATGAATGCTACAAGCCATATCACTTCACCCCAGTTAGAATGGCCGTTATCAAGAGACAAAGAGTCTTGCTAAGATGCTAAGAACAGAGAATCCCATAAAAATGTTGGTGGGAACGTATGAGAAGTTAGTAAAGACATTATGTAAAGATGAGATATTATTTAAAAATCCTGAAAACTAGTTGCTAAAAAAACTAGAAATAGATCTACTATATGATCCAGCAACCACAACACTATGTATATTATGGGTATATCCATAGGAACTGAAATCAGAACCTCAGAGAGACATCCACATCCACCTGCTCTTTGCAGCGATACCCATAATGCCCAAGATATAGAATCAACCTAGGTGTCCATCAATGCATAAATAGGTAAAGACAACATGGCACCTACATACAATGGAGTACTTTTGAGCTGCAAAAGAATGAAATCCTCCCACTCATGGCAGCCTGCATGGCTCTGGGGATCATTAGTTTAAGCAAAAGAAATTGAACACAGAAAGACAAATACATTATTACATTAGGAATCCAACAGAATGGATGCCAAAGAGAATAGAGTAATGATTAGCAACAGCTAAGAAGGGAGGGTTTGGGAGAATGGAGGGAGGATGGTAGGCAGGTACAGGGATACAGTTAGACAGAAGTAATAACTTAAATAAACGTTCTAGTTCACAGCAGGCTTCTAGGATCCACAACAATTAATTGTACGTTCAGAATAGCTAGTGGAGATGAGTGGAATCACTCCCAACAGAGAGAAATGAGGGAGATTTGAGGTGATAGGAATGTCACTTGTTGAGGTTTCATCATGACAAAAAATAAGGCATAGATGTATATCACACTATGATGGTTTGTATTGATCATCAACTTGGAAAGATCTAGAATCACACTGGCATGTCTGTGTGGGGAGGCATTTTCTAGATTAGGTTAATTGAGGTGAAGTAGATGTATCTTAAATGTGGGTGGCATCCATTTGCAGGCGTGGGTCCTGGACTGCATAAAGAGGAGAGAGGAAACTAAGCATGAACATTCACAGCTCCCTGCTCCTTGACTGCAGGTGCAATGTGACCAGCTGCCTCATGTTCTTGTCTCCATGCCTTTACCACCAGTGGAACTGTGAGCCCAAATTAAAAAAAAAAAAAGAGAACCCTTGCTCCCTTAAGTTGGTTTGGCCAGGCATTTTATAACAGTCATGGAGAAAGCAACTAACATGCATACCAAACTGTATAAATATTATGTGTAAATTGAAAATGAAATATATATTAAGGGAAGAAGAGGAAAATGCCAACAGTTTCACATCCTTCTGCTTTCTCTTGTCCTACATGCAGCTCACACTCATGGCTTCACACATAACTCCTGTCTGTAGGGCTGACCCCAGCTGTCCCATGTGCTTCTCTGAGAAGGAATTATGTAGACATTGGATGACGGCTACAGGAAATGCCTCTTTCTTCCCCATTTTGCCTGTGGAGTCCCAGCTCACTCTCTGTTGAAAGTCTACACAATCCTCTTTTTTGATTCTTAGCTCAGCATGTGCCTTTCAAGTTTTCTACTTTATATCTCATTGTTTGTTTTGTCAGCATTTCTGTCTCAGTGGGGGCTAACAGAGGAGGTACAAGAAGAGCAGTGTGTCTGGTCACTCTTGAGATAGCAGGGGGAAGTCAGAATTATGACTCGCTTCATTTGTCATCCTCCGGTGAGGTGACTTTGTTATGTTTTATGGTCAAATGAACACAAAAACCCACCTTTTGGTGAAATTATGAAAAATAGGTAAATAGGGATATTGCTGGGAGGGTACAAACAAACTAGATGAGGCCTTAAAAAGCACAGGAACAGGGCTAAGGAAATAGCTCAGTATATAGAGTACCTGCTACGCAGGCATGAGGAACTGAGTTCGAATACAAGGCAAGACCTGCATAAAAAGTTAAGCATAAGAACATAGATGTTTGCAGCCCCAGTGCTGTGGGAGGTGTACATGGGGGATCCTTGGGGCTTGCTGGCTGCTCCCCCAAGTCCAAGTTCAGTGAAAAACCTGTTTTGAATAAATAAGGCAGAGAGTGCTACAATAGGTCACCTAGTGTCCTCTATTGTCATCTGCACGTGTGCATCACACATACAGAACATTTAACACACCGCGCGCACACACACACACACATGGGGGGGCAGTCTAGTGTTTTCTCATATGCAAGCAAAAGATAAATACATCAGAAAAGGAAACAAAATTGGTTGAACATTTGAATGCTTGGCTTTGAATTTTGCTGGCTTTGACTGAGACTCTCTTAGAGTTTTCCATGAAGAATTCTTTTCTCACTATTCTTTCCATGAAGAATACAACTTATTAGAAGGAGTTGGATCACAAGATCGTGGAGGCTGACAGGTGCCAAAATCTGCACATTTAATTAGTAAGCTGGACACAGCAGGGCTAACAGCTCAGTTGTCCAGCAGGCTTGAGACTGTGGGAGCGTTAATACTCCAGGTTTGAGTCCAATGGCAGGGAAACAAACACATGTCCTGGTTCACAGGCAATTGGGCAAGAGACATTCTCTTTTCCTTGGTGGACGGCCAGCCCTTTTATTCCATTAAGGGTCTTACATGATTGGATAGGCTCACCACATTAAGGAGGTCATATGCTTTACTCAGCCTGCTCATTTGAATCCCAATCGTATCCTTAAACACCTTCATAGATACAACAAGAGTGTGGTAGTTTGAATGTAATTGGCTCCCATAAGCTCGTAGGGAGTGGCACTTTTAGGAGGTGTGGCTTTGTTGTAGTAGGTATGGCCTTGTTGGAGGAAGAGTGTCATTGTGGGGGCAGGCTTTGAGGTTTTCTATGCTTAACCTTTGTTCAGTGTCACAGTCCATTTTCCATTGCCTTGTGATCAAGATGCAGCTAGCATCACATCTGCCTGCATGCTGCCATGCTCCCTACCATGATGATAATGGACTAAACCTCTGAAACTGTAAACCACCACCTCAATTAAATGTTTTCCTGTATAAGAGTTGCTGTGGTCATGGCGTCTCTTCACAGCAATAGAAACCCTATCTAAGACAAGAAGCCATGTTGGACCAAATATCTGGGCATTCAATTGCTCAGTCAAATTGACACATGAAGTAGACCGTAACAGAGTCTGTGAGCCATGGGACACAGGCAGCTCTGAGAAGCTATGAAAAGCATCTTGATGTCAGCTCCACATGAAAGGAGGACCTGTAGCCAGGTGGAACTGATGCACTCCAGTAACTCAAATGAGTCCTGAAGCAGATCTTCACTGGCTCTATGCACCCCCAGAGAAGAGCAGGAACTCCAGCACCTCAGTTTTGTCCTCATAAAAAACAGAAAAAGCTTATCATATGAACCCACCCAGACCTCTCATTAGAGGAAATAGCTGGCCCAACATAACCATAAAGGAGGAGGCTGGCATGTATACTACCTTTTTGTGATTGGGTATCTCTTAACCAGGTAGGAAGGGAGTTGAACATGAGGTAACCAAGGAAACATGAGCTGTGGCTTATGATGTTTGAATCCCACCTTTGTGTCTCTATATCACCAAAACTGCAAGTAACGTTTTTGTTACCTAAAGAAATGAAGGCACCAGAACACTTTCCCAATGACCATGCATGCTGACCAATGAACACCCTCATGATCAGCGAAGATACTACAAGACATCTTTACCTGGAACACTCATAGGACAGTGGAATGAAACAAAAGTGGTACCTAAAGGAAGGTACCTTATGATGGCATCACAAGGGGGCAGGGACCATAAGAACTACTTAACAAATCTACAAGACAGCACCCAATAGGTTGCTAGTCCACCTTGTGTCTGTCAGTCCACTCAGATATTTCTGCGGAATGGATTGTATCCTTTTGATTTCTTTACTTAGCTGAACTTATGTGTGACTCTTGGCAGAATTCCTTCAAGAAGACAAGAACCAAGGGAAAACCTTTAACTGATAACATCCCAATCAATAGAACACCGGGACGATGATAGTGAAGTCCTTTTGTTTTAAGTTTGTAGTAACTTGTTTTGGAAATAATAGAAGACTGAATTATTTTTTTTACTGATGAATTTCTCATCTTTCTTTCATCCAAATATGAAGTTGGCTGTGTTCTGCGGAGTGTAGTTATGGATAGGAAGTGTGCCTACAATATGCCTGTATATTATTTTCTGGGTCTTGTTAATAAACTGTACAGCCACAAGGCAATATTCCTGAGCTAAGGCAGATGTCTACTTGAAAAGGAACCAGAAAGAAGATAGGGTCGTTGGTTCCTTTCAGTCAGAGCTACCACTGGGTTTGTAGGTAAGTAAGCTGGCTAATAACACTGTACTCACACTTAGGAAGCAGAGAGAGAGAGAGAGAGAGAGAGAGAGAGAGAGAGAGAGAGAGAGAGAGAGAGAGAGAGAGAGACAGAGAGACAGAGAGACAGAGAGACAGAGAGACACACAGAGAGAGACAGAGCCACAGAGAGACACACAGAGAGACAGACAGACAGATGGACACACACACACAGACAGAGAGAGACAGAGAGACAGAGCCACAGAGAGACAGAGAGAGAGAGACAGACAGATGGACACACACACACACACACACACACAGAGAAAGAGAGAGAGAGAGAGAGAGAGAGAGAGAGAGAGAGAGAGAGAGAGAGAGAGAGAGAGAACAGCAAGTGGAGACAGGCTATGGAACCTCAAAGCCCACCTGGAAAGATTCCAAGGCTCCACCTCCTAAATGTTCTATAACCTTCCCAGATAACACCACCAGCTGGGGATCCAGTATTAAAACACACCAGACTGTGGGGGAACAGTTCATATTCAAAACCACAACAGCAACCACATACTGTAATATCCAAAGCAGGATATTGGCCATCATTGGTATGGAAACCAAGGTTATTTCTGTCAGGTCCAGTGTTATAGCCATACTACAGAAAGAAGTCATCTCTCTGTCTTATTCTATGGGTTGCTGTCTGCTCTACCAGGGCATATGAGGGTTCCTCATATAGCTTGGATGGTGCAAGGACAAAGGTGGGGAGCTGATGTACTACATTCAATATCTCTCCACTGACTCTCTGTACTTTGCTAGGCAGGGATGTCTCATTGTCATTCTTTGAGGCTGAGATTCTCTCTGGGAACTGTTTTGTCTCTCAAGTGGGTAGGTTCATATCGGATGTCCCCTGTGTACCATGGGCAGATCCAAGCAGGAGCTAGAGAGGATACCTGACTCCTTCTGTCAAGCCATGAACTTGATGAGGCCAAGTTAAAGTCACACAACTCAGAGCCAATGGAGTAAGAACTAAAATTCCAGCTTTCTGAATTATATTCCCATGCCTTTTGTTCCCTGGGGTGATATTCCAGGTACCCACAGAACAGATTCCCCGAGGGTAACACCTGCCATTCTTGACAGGGTAAGAACTAGGGTCTAAAGTTTTCCACCCCAGACACCTTCCTTCCCTATTTCCCATGAATATAATGAGTAAACCCCATGCATCTTCCCTAAAACCATGCTTTGTTTATGACACCATGAAGGCCTCCAGAAATAAGTGTGAACTGGAAGTAAAGAAAGAGGGCTGGGGTGGGAATATGATTCAGTTGGTGGAGTGCTTGCTGTGGACCTGAGGCATGAGGACCTGAGTCTAGATACCCAGCATCCATGGAAACATCCAGGTGCGGTGGTACATGCCTATCTTCCCAGCAATGAGATGCAGAGACAATAGAATTGATTCCTGGGAGCTCACTGGTCATCCACCCTAGCCAAACTGGTTAACTCTGGATTGAGCAAAGGACACTTTCTCAGCAAATAAGGAGAGAAGTGACTGAGAAAGACACCCAGTGTTGATCTCTGATCCCCACAAACAGACATACACATGTGCACATACGTATACCACATATGCATGACCCATGAAAAGAAGCACCGTTTAACCCAACCAAAGCATATACTTGAGAAACTAATTCATTATCTGTCTAGCTGTTGCATGCCTATTCATTGGGGCCTGTTAGCATTTTCGCGATGGCAGTGGATGAAAATGACTTGGAGCCTTGGTTCAAGATTCATTCTTTTTCTTAATAATAAAAAAAGATTCCTTCTCTATAGTTCAGTTTCTACCAAGCCTTGTTGGGTTCTCGCCACGGAGTCTGAGAAAACTGGGGTCTCTGTGCTCTTCAGACACAGTCGCACATTTAGATTTTATTGCTCAAAAATGACCAGACATAATTTTATAAGGCAAGGTCAGAAAACATTGCAGCTTCTCCTACCTGGTCCCCCATTTTACAGCTAGTTTATTAAGTTAAAAAGGGAAGAAATTGGGCCTCCAAACAAACAGGACTAAATTAGACCCTTCAAAACACTTGTCATTAAAAGATGGTTTGTTGAAACTTCAGACAGGTTAAACGTATGTCAGTATTTGAGTGAAAAAAAAAATTAGCTTTCCAGGGTTGCAATTACAGCCCTACTTAGTTGCCATGGTGATCACACAGCATATGGATTTTGTCAGATAAAGACATCGGGTGGTGTGAAGGGACAGCGCATGTGTTTTCTTTCTTGAATCACCACATGCCAAGTGTCAACTCTCTGGCAGTTCTTAGCCGTCCACCCTCAAATTTATTTTTAAAAGAGGAAATATATTTGGATTGGGAAGAAAAGTATGGAAATCATAAAAGTGGGAAGATTACAAAAAAAATATTCAGTGAAAATCTGAGTTTAAGGTCCCTTGAACATGAATGCCAAATCATGTAGCAAGAATGTCATGGGGTTTCAAGCTCAGAAGCATCCAGTCCCAGAAGGGACCTGGGGGAGGAGGCTATAGCATCTTCTGACCTTACTCTGCCCATCTGTAGTAACAAGGAATGTTTGATCTGGTTTAGTTCCTTTTCTCTTATGACTTCCTTTCTTTCTGCAAGCCATGTTATTTTAATCCTCCTTGCTGTTTTTCTTGTATGGACAGAGAGGGTTATTTTTTTGTGATTGATCTTATTGCGCTCTAAGATCTACAATAACTCCAGTGCACAATGGCCACGTCTCTGTGCTGGAGACACCAGATCCTAAGACGGGAAACAGTCCTCCATGCATTTCTCTCTGTAATCAGAAGGAAGAAAATGCCTCGCTAGATATCCTGTTGCATTTCTTATGAAACTTGGTGTTCTTAATGTATAGTTATCTTCATTTGTCATTCAGAATTGTACTCCCCTAATGATTACATCTGCTCTGCCAGCATGACAGCGACACTGAGTGATTGTAGCACGTCTCTGTCCTCTGCAGTGTGGTAGTGAGACCCACAGTCGGTTTGCCTGGGCGCAACCTGATTTGCTGATTTGACCCTAGGTGGTAGCCACTCATTAGCATCCACAGCGTCACTTGTTCCTGACTTCCTGGACTTTACATGTGAGTAGGGAAAGAGGAACAAGTGAAATATAAGGACAAATAAAGGGGTAGGGGTGAAGAGATAGTTCAATGGGTTAAGGGCTTCATACAAACACAAGGGCCGAGTTCAAATCCCCAGCACTCATGTAAAAATCTGCTATAGTGGCACATACCTATAATCTTAGTGCTGTGGAAGCAGAGAGGAGGATCCCTGTGGCTTTCTGGCCAGACAGTCTAGCCAGATCAATGAGCTCCAGGGTTCAGTGAGAGACCCTGCCTCAAAAAATAAGATAGAGATTGATGGAGGAAGATACTTGGTGTCAACTTCTGGTCTCCACCAGTGCACACATAGGCACTTGCACAGGCATATAACTATACAGAAGTGTGCGTGTGAGCGCACACACACAGTTATTAAAAAGAAAACAAATGGTGTATATTTTGGGAGAGTATCTTAGGCAACTGGGAAGAAAGCGATGCTGTGTTTTAGAGAAGAGTCCTTCACTGGGGAGGAGGGAAGCAGGGTAGGGTCCTGGGTCAGGGTCCTGCTCCACAGATCACCTGAGAAGACAGCATAGGTCAGTGTGAGCTGTGTGCATCTGAGGGTGAGCTCTAGACAGCCAGCCTGAGATCTGGGGGCACAACAACACCAGTACTGTCAGCGGTTGGTTTTGGCTGAAGATTAAAGAGGACCAGAGTAGGGTACAAGGAGAAGGCGCAGAGGGGCAGACTGGGATGGTCATGTGGCTCAGGATACAAAGTCTCAGTTTTATGCTTTTCTTTATGAAAGTTTAGAACTATATGGGAATGCTCCAGAATTTGTGAAAATTTTAAATATCACATTCCCTGAAAAAAATCCAACTGTGTCAAACTACATAGAGGCTAGGTGCTGTGAGGATCTTATTTGGAAGTCCTGGCTGTGGTCCCGGATAGGCTTTGGGCTACAGAGGATGAGAGGAAATGTCTCTTCCTGACTCTCTACTTCCTAGGGGTGAAGTGATACAGCAGTGCTATCTGGGAGGTTTTTAAATCTATCTATCTATCTATCTATCTATCTATCTATCTATCTATCTATCTATCTATCTATCTAATGGCAGTTCTGGTGTACTATGGTTGACAACTGCCCTTTTCAAAGGAGATAACAGAAGAAGGTATTTGAATGCTAACCACACAAAGAGATGTCGAAGTGTCTGTGATGATGTTATGCCAATTACCCTGATCTGATTATTACATATTATACACATACATGTATTGAAATGTCACTGTGAAACCCAAACCCACGCACAATTAAGTGTCAATAAAAAAAAAAAGTTAATGCGGATTCTGAGCTGGGGAGATGGCTTAGTTGTAGAATGTTTGCTGGGCAAGCACAAGGACCTGAGTGTGACTCCCAGAACCCACATTAAGATCAGTGGCAGAGTCTATATTATCTGAACGGAGGAGGCCGAGACAGGAGGATCCCCTGGAGATCGCTGGCCAGCCAATCTAGCGAAATCAGCAAGCATCAGGTCAACAAAAAGCCTTGTCTCAAACAATAAGGTAGAGAGCAGCTGAGGAAAGCCCCTGATATCAACTTCTGGCTTTCACATATGTATGGATACATTTGCAGGTACACACACACACACACACACACACACACACACACACACACACACACACACACACACTCTTCAGGTTCTTAAACTCCATCCAAACCAAGGGCAGGATCAGACAACATTCTTCCAATTGTGTGTGCCAAAGAACACAACTGGTCGGTCATGTTGGGACCCCTACACAGAACACAGATGCAGTTTTAGTCTAGTGATGCCAGCCTCATCACAGGTGGGGGAAGGATAATTGCTTCTTTTCATCACACATGGGAAACTAAGTGGGGCACAGTCGCCCCTGAGCAATGCAGTCTAAGTGGGCAAGGACAAGCCTGCCCCCGCCCCCACCTTAAACTCCTCCTACCCCTTCCCTTGTGGGCACTCCTGAGGTTGGGAGCTGGGAGTTTTGGTTCTTCATTTGCTTAGTGCCTCTCATCTCTAACAAGGGATGGTGTCTTGGAGTTGCCAGAACCTCCAATTATGTAAATAGTGTCTGTCTCTTTAAATAGAAAGGCACCGGGGAATGTTAGCCAAGGCTAATTATACAAATCAGTTATCCCTAATAATTAAAATGTGCCTTAGGCTTCGTGGGAGGGTCGCTCTTAGGGACTCAGGGTGGGTTCTCCTTCCCTGGTTGTTTCATATATTTACAAATTAATTTAAATGTGATAATCTGAGACATCCATAATTATAAATGCTTAACTAAGTTGAGAGTGTCGATCTTGAGATGAGCTCTGAACATGATAAGCAAGCAACAGCAACTGGATCCAGGAAATCTCTCTGCAGTGTAACACACCCAGGAGGAAGAAACTACAGAAGCAGAAAGCCAAACAAAAAAACCCTCCCAACACTACCCAGCCCTTTACCTCTTTCTTGAAACCAGTGTGGGGATCAGAAAACACCCATCCCATAGGCTCTGTCTGAAGCTAGACCCAGATCAACATCCAATTTAATACAGGTCAGTGAACAAGTGTTAAAAAGCAAAATCTCTTGCCTGCTTCCAATCCATACTGGATTAAAAACAATGATTTAGAGGTGAAAGGCGCCCTGCCTGGGCCACAGGCTCAGTGCCACTCAGCACTCTGCTTATTCTTCAGGGCTGAAATCCTGGCACCGTTATTTTCCCGAGGTCATCCTCCTCAGACAGGACGATGCTTCGTCTCATCCTTCCAGAGAATTTATTATATTGATTTGGGGAATAAGGTTAATTGAAGTGAACTTTTGGTTTTAAAGGTAGGTTCGGTGCATGCCTCCACAATTAAAATGGGATTCTTCTCCTTTAAATGACTTGGGTTCATTTGATTGTCTGGATGGTGCTGTTTAGAGGAGAGACAGGCATAATTTTACAACATGAACTGTGCGTTTACTTCTCCCCTGTTGCTATAACAACTCACTTTTGAACCAGACATGGTGATAGAAAGCCTTGGCTTCACAATGAATTTCACATGGGTTTTGTTTAGATTTTTCAATTGGTTCTCTAGGAAGTACAGCAGGAAGTGAAGGAATAGATTTTACTCTTTTCCTTTCTCTTCTTTCCTTCCTTCCTTCCTTCCTTCCTTCCTTCCTTCCTTCCTTCCTTTCTTTCTCTCTCTCTCACTTTCTGTCTGTCTGTTTTTAGAAACAGTGCTTATGACTGAAGCTTTGCATTACACCCCTCTCAAGGGTTCAGAAAAAAAAAAGCGAACACAGAAACAAAAACAAAAACTAGGGTTCCCCTCCCCAGGCACGGTTGGGTAGTCACAGCTTATGTCACAGTTCAGACACCAATTGCATTGTGCTCCCCTTTGAAGGTTACATCAGGGTTTTGGGTGCTCCTGACAGAGAACACATCTGTCCCCTCATTCTGTTTCTGAATCTTCTGTCCCAGTGCTGTCACCAAGACCTGTGTTCCTGCAGAATTTGGAGATTTGCAAGCATCAACATCATGTTAATCTTTATGGTGTGTAGTATCACACATTGGTTTTTCCTAACTACTCAGGGAGGGTTAAAAGATTTGGAAAAGATGGAGCAACCAAATATTTTCAGAAAACCACAAAAGAGCAATCATGCCCAATGAGACTCCAAATCAGCTTCCATGAAGCCCCTCACACCCTCTGCTGACAACAGATGCTGATGGCAGCTTCATGTTGTACTCTTGGTTTGGGAATATTGGGTATGAAATGTTGATTTGGACCAACTAGGATTAAGAATTGAATTGAAAGACAGATTCAAATATTTAGAAATAAACAGATGCTTTCTGGCCAATAGCTGTATCTTTTTTTTGTATATGGGAATGGTTTTCAAAAATTAATAAGACCTTTAAAAAACCATGGCATCCTAGAGGCCAACAAATAAGACTTATGAAAAATATGACAGCAAATATAATTCTTTTCTTCCCGTTTTTCTAGACATTGTGATCTCCTCTTGTCCATAGGTTGTATGGAGGAAGAACCTATGGTCCTTAAACATTAGAACCAAATACAAAGACATTGGCAAGGCAAATGCATTTGAGATCCCAAGGCAACATGGGTATCAATGATCAGAGTGCTACATGCAGGAGCATCATGACATCAGTCGTCTTCTGAGGGGCTAATTTGTCTTCCCCCATCCACACCATTCTATGGTTCCTATATGATCATGGCTGGAAACTTTGCTCTGTGTCAAGAGTATTAAAAACACATGGTTGCTGGAGGCAATGTGATACGTAGGTCTTATTTGGGAACATAAAATATAATGAACTGTAAATAAAGAATACTTACTTTCCATTATGATGGAGCCATTACAGAGAATATGAACCTCAAGCCAAGAGCCTTGTAGAATTACTTGACTATCTCTCTATATGTTTAAATATTGAATTCTGTAATCTTAGAGAATGGAAGGCATTAGACTGGCATACTATCTGAGGGCTCGAGCCACTTTGTGAACCAGAGTAGGCTCTAGCCACATTCTGCCTCTTCACAACAGAGGCCTTTGGAGTCTTTGCTTGATGTGATCACTCACTTTAATATCAACATGACTGGATTTAGAATCACCATAGAAACATACCTTGGCTGTGTCTGTGTGGGTGTTTCCAGAAAGCATTAACCAGGGAGGGAATATATTCTAAATGTCTGTGACTTCGCTGAATACAAAGGAAAAAGCAAGCAGAATGCAAACACTCATCTCAACATTCCATTTCTTTTTCTTTTTTTTTTCTTTTGGTTTTTCAAGACAGGGTTTCTCTGTGTAGCTTTGGTGCCTTTCCTGGAACTCACATCCCAGCATTCTTACAGCAAATGGAACATGGCCTGCTGCCTCACACTCCTCTCCATAGGAGATCACATCCTGTCAAACTGAGAGCCAAGATAAACCCCTCCTTCTTTAAGTTGCTTCTTGTCAGGGTTGTGACATCAATGAAAAAGAAACTAATGTACTTGACAACTAGCCATTCAAAACTGCAAACTTGGAGGCTTCCAAGCACATGGTTTGTAGGTTACTTCACACATGAAGCATAGAAGAAGAAGGAGGAGGAGAAGGAGGAGGAGGAGGAGGAGGAGGAGGAGGAGGAGGAGGAGGAGGAGAAGGAGAAGGAGAAGGAGAAGGAGAAGGAGAAGGAGAAGGAGAAGGAGAAGGAGAAGGAGAAGGAGAAGGAGAAGGAGAAGGAGAAGGAGAAGGAGAAGGAGAAGGAGAAGGAGAAGGAGAAGGAGAAGGAGAAGGAGAAGGAGAAGGAGAAGAAGAAGAAGAAGAAGAAGAAGAAGAAGAAGAAGAAGAAGAAGAAGAAGAAGAAGAAGAAGAAGATCAATATTTGAGCACCTTTAAATGTCAGGTGCTGTTTTGTTTAAAATAAATCATGTTTTAAGCAGTTTTTTTTTTATAAGTATATGCATACAAGATGGGTCAAATCAACTCAAAGATGCCTAGAAACAAGATTTGGCCAACTCTGGAAGCTCCTAGCCCTCTTATACAGTCATGCATCCTAATTTTCAGATCTTGCTTGATAGATGGGCAATCTAGTAAACTTACAGTGGGAGGTGGGCAGGATAATATTCCATGACAACATCAGCAAGAACTTTCTCATTTACTTCACTGTAACAACACATCTCATTTCCAACAAGAACTTAAGAAGTCAATTTCACTCTTCGTGATGGACATGTTGCTTTCTTGTAGACTAAAAGTCATCTGGACACACTCACAGTTAAGTCTGTTACGGGAAAATACCACTCAAGAATTTGATTAGCATTTTTTATTAGCATCCAAATAGAACACAGTAGATCCTGGCAGTGGTTCTTGGAAGGTTTTCACTCATGGCTGGGTTGAGTGAGCAAGTGTGATTTGGGCAAGACTCTGTATCCACAGGCAGCTGGAGAATAGTCACAGGCAACTTGCCCAGATCATAGAGCAATGAGTAGTGAGCCCAGATGATAGTTGCCAGCCCAGGGGCCGAACTTTTATAAAACATTGCCTCATAAATATCTTTGCTTAGAGAGGCGCAAGAGAACCAAAGAGCATTTATAGTGGAAATAACAAGAACAAATTCCAGATGTAAAAGAATGGCCTGGCTAGGCACAGAGATCCTGATGACTATGAGTTATAGTACAAGGTTTAAATGTGGCACCATCCAACATGCCAGTGGGTACAAAGAAAGTTCTATATAACAGTAAATCTCTAGTGGGGTTAAGATGTTTGCCTTCCCAGCAAATCATCACAAACTGTACAAGGACACGCTGTGGATGACTTGACAGTCATGGTGCTAATTGTTTGGGAAACACAGCAAACAGCAGTCATAGCCAACAGCTATGGGGAAGTGAAAATTCTGATCAATGCGATCAGGTGAAAATGAAGTCAATCCAGTGTAATAAATTCAAAATAAAGGAGCATTCGTTGGTGGAAAGCTGAGAGGGAGAGTGCCTCAAAAGAGAGACACGTGACCCAGGCCTTGAATGGAAGAGTGGCAGATTACTCTTTTCCAGAAAGGAAGACAGGATGGAGAGGGAAAGATCGTGAATTGGAATGGCGTGCATGTGTACTTGGCAGAGGGGAGCCTGCCATTGGAGTCAGCTGCATGATGCCAGGCTGTCCCGCTGCAGGGCTGTGTTTGTGGGGCAGTGCTGACACACCTGTGTCTGTGTTTTAGGTGTTCTTGTGGTGCTGAGGAAATGCACAGGGGGCAGCTTTTCCAGAGATGCGGTGTCACTCAGAGAGCAGCTGTGGGCTAAATTAAGGCAGGTGGCATCAACCTGAGAGCACTTTCAAGTGTACTAGGCGGTATCATACTTCATTCATGGCGTACAGTTGCACATGGTGTGTGGCAAAAAGAGAGAGTTGTGAAGGTGACAGATTAAAGTTCTGATGCTTGTGGGCTTAGAAATTATGAGTGCCACCAAAGTGCAAATTAGAGAACCATGGGTTATTTTTTTTTTTTTTCTTTTCCCAATCCTACTCCTCATCTTTAAAATGATGGTAATTTGGTACTTCTCTCATGGATCGAAGATGGAAAAAAAAAAGTCAGAATAATATAGGTGGATTGCCTAGTGTGGAGGATGGCCCACCTCAGTCAGCATCTCAATACCTGAGTGCTGTGGAATCATCCTTCTGTACACTGTGAATATGTATTGCTCTCATTGGTTAATAAAAATCTGACAGGCAAGTAGCTGGGCAGGGAGTTTAGGTGGGATAGCTAGACACAGAGGACGCTGGGAAGAGGAAGGGTGGAGTCAGGAGTTGCCAGCCAGATGCAGAGGGAGCAGGAGATGAACATGCCATGTTGATAAAGGTACCACCATGTAGCAAAGCCTCAATAGAAATATGGGTTAATTTAAATGTAAGAGTTAGCTAGTAACAAGCCTGAGCTATCAGCTGACTATTTATAATTCATATTACAAATATGAATTACAAATTATAATAACTGCCTGTGAGTCAGTTATATGGGACCCAGTGGTTGAGACAGGAAATGTCCATTTACACTTGAACTCTCTGACTACGAGATCTGACCTGCAGGTGTACCTCACTGACCTTTCTGTTTGCCTGTGTATGGGGGACAGCTGAGGGTCTATGTGTTTGTATAAATGTGTTCATGTGGGGATATGTGTGTGTGCTGTATGTCTACCTGTGAGTGGAGATTTGAAGTGCGCACAGTTGTGGGTACACATGTTCATAGATGTGCTCATGCTGGGGCATCTGAGTGCCACTTTCCTAGCTCCTCTGAACTCCTTGCTTTCAAATACTCTCCAGGGGATCCTTTATTAGATTTCCCCCCATTGGCCAGGGTGTTTAATTCTTCAGATTTTTGTTCACTGAAAAAACAAATTTAAAACACAAAAATAAAGAACTAGACATAGGGAAGAACAACGCATCTTAGCGGTTCTGAATAATCATTTCATCTTTAAGTTGGCTTCTCAGTTCTTAGGCATCCTGATTGCTAAAACTGGATGCACATTTTTGCCATCACCATTGGAAAATAGTGTAGGCTCAGCTGCTTTTCTATATTTAGGGGAAATAATCTAAACCAACCATCCATAAAGAAAAAAAAAATTGAACACTCAAAGGGCCCTTTTGAAAGTAAAGAACACTTTCAATCCTTCATGGGAGGAAGTTTTGAGATAACACTCAACATTTTCTTGACAATTTTGACAGGTTTTTCTAGAAGCAAGAATCAAACTGCCCTGTTGTTCAAGTCATTTAGGAAAACAACTTTTGCTTCCAACTTCAGTGCGGGGAATGAATGCTAAGCATCTCCTATGTTAATCCTAGCTCCCTAGAGCATCTTACACTAGTGGAAGGATTGATTTAACTGTGAGTCAGCCAGCAGTTATTTGGTGCATCACGTGCCCTGTGAGAAAACGTTCCTATAAAGCAGCATGTTCCCATTCTTGGCAGGAAATGCCACTCTGTCATTCGCTCCCTTTTCATAAAGTCTGTAGTGAAGGATGAGGAGAACATGAATTCTGGTGCCAAGATCCAGGCTCAAGGGTGGCTTTCTAGGTGTGGGGTCACTTTCTAGGTGTAGATCCTGGACAAATGACTATCTTTATTTATGATGTAAAATGTAGAAATAGTGCACAACTAATAAGCTTCTTTAGGAAGTTCAAAAAAGGAGTATGTAAAAAATACTTGTCATATTGTCTGTTCTAGAAGTGGCTTGGGATTAAGAGCTATGATTTACCTACCATTCTGTCAACATTGATATGATAAAAAAAATGTAGCTATTCAGTGCATCTAACTATGGACTGTATGTAGGGTGATAAAAGTTTGTGCTCAATTTAAAATTTGTTTTTATTTTAATGATAATTTACCGGATACCACCAACAGGTTCAGCTACTAGAATTCAAACAAGAAAATAGAACTATTTCCTCCCAAGGCATCACTTAGATTCGTATACAACTTGGTCACTACAGGGGTTGTACAGATATGCGGTATAGAGATACGATAGTCTTCGGTTGTCTGTAGCTTTGATGCCCAGCATTTCAACCTCCTGTGTTGAACCTCAGTACAAAACTGTTAAACAGAATACAATTATGTCTCCATTTTGAGTGGCTGGGTGAAATGTCACCATGATATCTGAACTGCTTTGGACATGAATAATTCCCTTGTCCAGTGTTCCCACACTATCTCAGTAGGCCCCGAGTAGCTTCTCTTGGGTGAAAGGTCATATACTGTGGTCATGCCACAAAGCATGTGTTCAAGTAGTGATTAATATACTTACTAATGGCCCTGAAGCACAATAGTATTGATGCACAGGAGACACTGGGGCCTACCTAAGCCCTGGTGGGGGCAGATCAACTCTGGTACCATGTGGCAATGCTGGAGGGCGCACAGGTAAAAGTATAAAATCACCTGTACTACATATAGGTTCCAGTACTAGTTAGGTTGGAGGCTCCCACCAGGTGTCTTAGAATACTTCTCCCTCAGATTAGGGGCACTATACATATAGAAATTTATGATCAGAAGAGAACATTTCATAGGAGAACTGGAACATCTTAGCCATCTGCAAAGTGCAAACAGCATGTACATAACCTGATTCAAGTTACAACATACAAATGAAGTAACACTCAGAAGGAAAGCTCCAGTCCTTACATCTGGAACAGGAAGGTGCTGGTAGCCTTTGAACACAGTGCTGACTTTTCTTTAGCAAAAGGCACTTGGCTTTGGAGTTTCGCTCTCCCAGGTGAGAAGAATTATCTGTGTTTGATTGGAACCTGCATTCAGAGAAGCCAGTGTTTCCCCAGATCATATCTAAGGGCTTCTGATGTTGGTGATACCTCCCAGACTCAACTTCTTTCTGCAAGTCTCTGCTACCCACCCTCTGAAATCAGAAAGAGAGGGGAGGGAGGGAGGGAGGGAGGGAGGGAGAGAGAGAGAGAGAGAGAGAGAGAGAGAGAGAGAGAGAGAGAGAGAGAAACATCAAATAAATATAACCAACTACCTGTGTAGGTCAAGACTGGAAGAGGGGAGAAAAAACATTTTAATGAAGATGTGATGATATTGTGTTCCCCAATATATTGTGCACCCTAATAAATTTATCTGGGGTCAGAGGACAGAACAGCCACTAGACAGACTTAGAGACCAGAAAATGGTGGCACTCACACCTTTAATCCTAGCCTTCTGGAGGCAGAGATCCATCCAGATCTCTGTGAGTTCAAAGCCACGCTAGAAACAGCCAGGCATGGTGAATCATGCCTTTAATCCCAGGAAGTGATGGTAGGAAGCAGAAAGGTATATACGGCATGAAAACCAGGAACTAGAACTGGTTAAGCTTTTCAGTGTTTAGCAGCAGTTCAGCTGAGATTCATTTGGATGAGAACTCAGAGGCTTCCAGTCTGAGGAAACAGAATAAGCTGAGGAATTGGCAAGGTGAGGTAGCTGTGGCTTGCTCTGCTTCTCTGATCTTCCAGCGTTCACCTCAATACCTGGCTGCAGGTTTGTTTTTATTAACAAGACCTTTATGATTCATGCTACATGAAGACTTTTAACTCAAGACTCCTGCCCCACCTTTGACTTGCCTAGCAGCCAGAGGATGCTGAGGTACCTAGCTTTCCAAAATGCTTTTTCCAAACAAATAAGACAGGTCTAATCTTCCTGTGGAACAATGTTCTCAGCTGATAACAAAAGATGACTGAGTTGAAGACATTCTTCAGGCTGCCTCTCTCAGGTTTATAATCCCTCAACCAAACACTTCTCTCTGAGACTTGTTCCTCCCCAGAGAGTTGCAAAGCTAGAGGAGAAAGAGTCCCTGGAATCCTTCCGAGGTCACTGTAGAATACCGGGCAAAGTCAGCAATACAGAAAATCTAAATTTCTCTCTGCTGACTGTGTCGGTGAGCTTTTCCCAAAATGCTTCATACAAAGTATTGGTGAAATTATTAAGGCCGCTCCACGTAGTTAAAAGGGAGGTTTATTTAGTGGCATAACTTACAAATGAAGGGATAGGTAGGTTGCAGGGTTTGGGGAAGACGTAGCACACTCCGGCGGTGTCCTCTAGAGAACACTCCTTGGTCTACCTCTAGCATCCAGGGTCCAGGAACCAAGAGAGGCAGCACATCTGGATCTCGGTCTTCAGGGTCCTCTCTCGGCCCTGCCTTGTAGGCGTGACAGTTACCGAAGCCTCAATGGGGGTTGGAACTTCCAGATGCAAGCTGGAATGGCTACCCACTACATCTCCCCCTTTTGTCTAAATAAGAAAGTTCTAACCTAATACAAGACTATATACAAAGGAATGGTTATCAAATATTGTCCAGGAATAATGAGGGATAATGACCTAGATAAGATGGAACTATAACCAGTGTGAAAAATATCAAGCAAGAAACACATACTAAAATCCAGAGAAGTCTAGAGCATAGGTAAATGACATGTTACAAAGATCATTCCAAAAGGTGTCCTATCCTAAAGAACCTGAATCTAATACTTAATATGTTCTATCTAAGATATTACACACACGCGCGCGCGCACACACACACACACACACACACACACACACACACACACACACACAAAAAGTTGTAACTATAACTGCTAGTCTTCAATCCCATCAAAGATCTGAAAAGGAATATAATGGTACCAGCAGCCACAGCACCGTTTCAGTCTTAGAATGCTGCAGTTTAAAGCAATAGGTTCACAATAAGACTGATTCAGATGAAATAGTTTACAATGTATGTAAAAATGTATGTAGGCTTGAAATGAGAGAGAAAAAAATATATACATTTATATAAACAAATAGATAGTTTTTAAAAATAAAGTCTTGAAAGAAACAGTAAAGGTAATATAAAAAATAAGTCACATAAAGATGGTTATCACGCCGGGCGGTGGTGGCGCATGCCTTTAATCCCAGCACTCGGGAGGCAGAGCCAGGTGGATCTCTGTGAGTTCGAGGCCAGCCTGGTCTACAGAGCGAGATCCAGGAAAGGCGCAAAGCTACACAGAGAAACCCTGTCTCAAAAAACCAAAAAAAAAAAAAAAAAAAAAAAAAAAAAGATGGTTATCACATTTATCACACAGAGAATCTGGATTATGTTCTCTTTGCTATTCGTAACTAAAGAAAAACATTTGATTGTAAAAGCTGTTGAGTTATGCCAAAATGTGTATTTTAAAGGTAGCTTGACTTCAAAATTTGGATGTAAGGATATGTTGCTTTGGAAAGGAGGCTCTGCTTTTGTTTCTACAGAAAGCCAGAGGCTATGGATTTGTGCCAGATTAAGATACATCAGGTTTGACCAGCCAAGACCCCCTGAAAGGTATCTGATGACACCATGGCCCAGATGATCCAACATCCAGAATGGTTTCAAGGCAACTGGCTCAGGCGATACACCCTCACGGACTACTCCATGATCCTAAAATTTTCTTTGTGTCCCCATAAGATACAGTGCCCCCTCCAGCAGAAAGTAGTAAGAAAAGCTACATACAAGTTCCCAAATATACCAAGCTGGCTTTGGAGATGCAATTGGCTCATTCCTTTTCTAAACCCAGACATAGTGCTTAAAAAAATGGTTAAGAGATTCTTGTGTCCCAAATCAGAAGAGCCCTCTGATGTGGGACAGAGAAAAACCAATATTTTTATTTAAAACAGGTTGATTATAAATGCGATCTCTTTCTAAAAAAGAAAAGGTGATATGATATAGATATATAGGATATGGAGATGATAGGATAAAAGGATAGATTAATGAACCTACTTTTAAAGAGCAACAACTTATTTAAAATGTTTTACATTGGTATAGATTTTAGTCTATTGATACAAGTTTAAACTTAATTTTGTTATACTGTATATATATAAAATATATAATATATTTCTATTCTTGTTTGAGGTATTATATTTATGTAACTCATTTAGATTATAAAGGATAATTAAGAAATACAGATTAATAATTAGTCTTCTATGATAGTCAAACTTGTAGCATGTTAGTTAAGTTTTCTATGCCGGGCGGTGGTGGCGCACGCCTTTAATCCCAGCACTTGGGAGGCAGAGGCAGGCGAATCTCTGTGAGTTCGAGGCCAGCCTGGTCTCCAAAGCGAGTTCCAGGAAAGGTGCAAAGCTACACAGAGAAACCCTGCCTCGAAAAACCAAAAAAAAAAAAAAAAAAAAAAAAAAAAAAAAAAAAAAATAGTTAAGTTTTCTAGGTATACATAGATATATTTCAGATAGATAGGTAATCTTCAAATACTTCAAACACTTACAGAATATGGCATTTAAAGTGTTTTAAAAATTTAGACTTTCTGGACAGTGAGACATGTCTGCTCCTGGCAGCACCAATTTACTTCAGAGAGGAGGATGGGCATCAAAGACACTCCATATGGAGTTTATCTTCACCTTGTCAAAAATAGCCATTTGGGCAAGAAACTGTTCTTGCCTGGACTTCTTGATCGACTGAACATGCATGCAGGGCCCATAAAAAGATGACCACTAAACTTTGCTTGACAAGATGGACAAGAGAGACTCTATCCCTGTGGGCTGAAGACAGTTGCCCCAACTCTACAAAGGAACATTAGGTGACTGTCCAGGCTGCCAGCTGTCTTTGTCTACCTTGCAAGACTCCTGAAAGTTGCTTGCATCCTTCTCCCATTTCTCAGGTAATAGTATATCCTTCTGAGGTCTTTGATGTAGTTGAAGCTAGATAGTTAGAATTTTCCTTAGTTAGGATAAAAGATAAGTTAGATATAAAACCTTAGACTCACAAATATAAGATAGGATATCTTCTTTAATTTTGCCAAATAAACTAGTTACTATAAATAGACTAGATATTATAACTATAATTCTTGCTTGGTAATTTTTTTGTTATCTGTAATTTTACTATGTGAAAGTTAAAACCTTCCTTTTAGAAAAAAAGAAAAGAGGAAGTGCTGTGTGATGTTCTGTGTGTTACATGTGTTGCTTGATTGGGTAATAAATAAAACACTGATTGGCCAGTAGCCAGACAGGAAGTATAGGCAGGACAAAGAGAAGAGTATTGGGGGAAGTGGAAGGCTGAGGTGGAGAGACCTGCCAGCTGCTGTTCAGGGAGCATCATGTAGAGGCAACAGGTAAAGCCACGGAACACGTGGCAACATATAGATTAACAGAAATGGGCTTAGTATAAGAGTAAGAGCTAGACAATGGTAGGCCTGAGCTAATGGCTGGGCAGTTTAAGTAATATAAGCATCTGAGTGATTATTTTATATGTGGGTTGTGGGACTGTGGGGGCTTGGTGGGACCTGGAGAGAAGCTCTCCAGCTACAACAAATGATGCCAACCAATGTCAAGATAGTTACCATAGAGCCAACCAGCAATTTCTCTGACTGGAGATGAAGCTGATAGACACAATTTCCCCTTGGTGTTGGTTTGCTTACAATGGAACAAGAGTCCCCCTCTCATCCAGGTTGGAGGATATTCCTGGGTTAGGAGAAGGGGGAAAGGTTCTCAGCCTTTAAATATTTTTCTACATTTGTTTATTTGTGTGTGTAGTGTGTGCATATGAGTGGAGGTAAGAGAATAACTTTGAAGAGTTGGTACTTCCATTCTAACCATGTGGGTTCCAAGGACCAAATTCAGGTCAGCAGCCTTGCCAGCACCATGGGCTCCTATCAGGGGAGCCTTCTCTAGGGCCCTATTCTCATCATTTGACTCCATCTTTGCCCAAAGCCTCAAACAAACAAACAAACAAACAAATAAACAAACAAAAAGGGTTCTTTGCCACTTCTGTTCTCTCTGTAGTAAGCCCCCACTTACCCTCAGGTTACCTGCTGCTTCCTACGCAGTCATTTGAAAGAGCCTTGTCTGAATCAAGTGGGAATCTCTTTCTCAGTGTAGTTGTCCTTTAGTGGACCTGGCCAACAGCAAAGAGGCAGGCTAGCTGGGCATGACGGTAAACTCTGCCTTAAGAGGGGAAATGCCATGGAGCTACAAAAGACTGCCTTCTTTGTCTATAAAACTAATGATTTTGGTGCTGAACAGAATGAGAGCACAGAGCCCCAGCAAACATACACTGCACCATTTGGAAAAAGCTACATGGTCTTTAAAGATGTAGATTTGAAGATGAAAAACACTGGGCTCAAATATTTTGACCAAAGAATGCCATTTTCTAAGTGCTTGTGACTGGCTTTGCACTGCTATGACTAGCAGAAGTAAGTTAAGGAAAGTCATATTTATTTTGGCTCACAGCTTCAGAGTGCTCAGTCCGTGGTTACTTGGCTCCATGCGTCTGCATGAGAATGGAGGCAAGTGCATGGCGGTGCTGGAAGCACATGGTAGAAGCTGTTCCCATCACTGTAGAGAGGAAATGCATGGCTGGCTTTCTGCTTTTCCCTCCTTATTCCATCCAACACTCTGGTCCATGGGATCACACTGCCAGCAGTCAAAGCTGTCTTCTTCCTGTAGCTAACCCTTTTTGATGACTTCCTCAGAAAACCCAACTCCTCCTAGAAATCAGCCAAGTTGACCATGACAACATCCTTTTTAGTCACCTCTGTTCCCATTTACACTGCTCTTCCAAGATAATGATTTGCCAGGGTCTCACACCCTTTCAGCCTCTTCTCTGCATGCATATCCTTATCAATGAGCATAAGTGTGTATACACATGTGTATACACTCACAAACATATATGTTCACATGGACTCTTCTGTATTTTATAGTTTTACATTTTTATTAAACTTAGTCTAGTGAAGGCACTCTGAAATACTGTTCAATCCAAGACCACATAACCTCCTCTGAAGCTGTACTCATTTTAAACAGGTAATTTTTCTTTCTTTCTTTCTTTTTTTTTTTTTTTTAAAGATTTGCTGGTTATTTTTAATTGTGTGTACATACATGTGTCTTTGTGTGGGTATGTACACATGAAGGTGAGTGTCTGCAGGGGACAGAAGCATCTCCTGGAGCTGGAGTTACAGCTTGTTGTGAGTCACTTGACATGCATGCTGAGAATCAAATTCTGGTCCTCTGCAAGAGCAGGAGGTTATCCTAACAGCCAAGCCAACCCTCTAGCCCCAGAAATTATTTCTTTCTACTGTCTATTTACGCTCATACCATTAATGCTTTAAGATATGCCTGAAAAAACTTGTAATTTGCATTAAACAGGAATTGATATATTTTTGCTTGCATCAATGTTAACTTGCCTACTGTTAACTTGCTTACAAACCTCCTTATTTTGTCGAACATAAATTACCTACAAATAACTTGGAGAGAATGTAACAATGGAGATAATGGGCTTAATATATAAAAATCAATTATTTTGAAATATTTGAGGACTATCTTATATAAATAGCTCATAAAGTTGGTCTCATTTATTGATGTTTCAGCAAAAACAACCACATATTTGAAATGTGGATTATATTGCTGAAAAATACAATTAATTACCTGGAACAAAATAGGATCATTATCTCATATAGTATTATTCATGGAGAATATTTTAAAAATTGTGCCAGGCTATACAAGCAATAGCTACTGATGTCATGAGTATTATGCAAAATTTGTTCTCTCCTTCGAGTAAATATATTATTAGATGGGCTTGATATCATGGATTAATTTCTCATACTTTGAACATGCTTCACGCAATTTTCTCTGTGTAAATGTTTATTCCAAACTTGCTGAGCAATTGTTATGCATTATGCATAAACCTTCATCTTTCAATATTCAGACAATTTAGGCGTTCTCTATATAATTCAAATATCCTACATATGAATCACAACTAATGGATTTGAGCTAAGTTCTGCTAATTCTCAGATTAGTCAGTAGGGAGAGGAATCAATGTGGTGCGAACAACCCCCCTCCCCCAAAAAACCTGATAATGCCCAATGCATAGATATTTTGTAGGCTCTACCACATCTGTCTGTGATGGATCTGAATGATCAGGCATTGTGTCAAGATTGATTATTCCCTCAGTGGCCATGGGAAGCCCTTAAGCAAGCAGACATTTTCTATTTCCTCTTAGCTCATCTGTGTTTGGCATAATGCAATCTGCTAATCGTTATCAAATAAATAGCTTCAAAGTAATGAAAACAATGGCCAAGCCATTGCATGGGCAGGGCTTCATTTAAATATGCAGAGACACTTGACACTTCTTTTATTCTGAGGGCTATTTCCTAAATGTCCCAATTACCACTGAACATTTATTTCACATCAGCATGCTGCTGGTGGCACCCACATTTAATGTCAAAATAGCCACTTGGAAATCTTCAGTGTTGTAGGTTTATCCCTAGATCCTGTCACCTTAGGAGATGGAAGCTTTGACTCTGTAAACTGAAGTTTATGCTGTTTCTCCCTTTTTTTTTTTTTTTTTTTTTTTTTTTTTTTTTTTTTTTTTTAAACAAAGCGTAGTCTTTGGTAGCAAGCACTTAGGGGATTCCCAAAATATTTGCAAACATCTCTGTCAGATAGCATCACCATCACCATATGATTTAAACAAGCATGTATTCATCACACTTAAACCAGATGTCATCGGAGTAGATGAGAAATGAATCATTCGCTCCTGACAGCTTGTTTATTTCTGGCAATGCTTTCCAGCAGGGATTGTTGAAATGCAGAACACACTTCCTTCATATCTGGGCATGAGGTTGAGATTCTAAATGCCACTGGGGGGAAAAATACCTTCCTTCCAAACAAGCTCCATTCTTCTTAGAGCAAGAAGAAGGTGGGAGGACAGGGTGGGTCTCAGGGCTCATTATCTCCTTGGGACATATGAAATATCCAATCACTGGCAACATCTCTACCTCCAGCCTGAAGGATTATTCCCATTAACTAAAGGTTAGTTCCCACTAACTAAAATGTGCCAGGAATAGTGTTGTTGTTTAACCTGCACAGCTTTCTTTTTAAAAATGTATTTATTTTTATTTATGTATGTGTGCCTATATATCTGTATGTACACCACAGGAGTGCAGGTGCCGCTGATATTAGAAGATGGTATTAGATCTCCTGGAACTGGAGTTATAGGCAGTTGGGAGCTGTCCAGGGTGGGTGCTAGAAACTGAACCTAGGCCCTCTGGAAGAACAATTTATGGTCTTTCCCACAGAACCACCTTTCCAGCCCCACTCTGCATAACTTTTTTACCTAAGTATCTTTTATTCATTCCAACAAAAGTACCAAGTACAGAGAGAAAGTACATAATTTATTCACAGACTCCTAGGAATTTAATATGAGTTGAATCAGATTCCCACTGGGTCCTTTGACTCTAATCCATATGCCAGATTCTGGGCTCAAAATTTTAACCTTTTAGGATCTCTTGTTCCTTGTATATAGGATTAGGGAGTGGGGTAGGCAATGAAATAACTAATTCTCTACAGTTTTGGCATTCTGAAAGACTTGAGCATCCTCCACTACCTAGAAAGTGCTACAGGCCATGTGTAATGGCAAACACGGCAGCCCACAAACTGTAAAGGGGCAGGAACTCAGCTTTTTGACAAAGAAAATACATCTGATAGCCTCCCCCTTCATTTACAGTTCATAGGTAAGAACATGTATTGCAAAATTCCTTTTTGTGTGAAGCCGTATGGATAAAGGGTTTTCATTTGGGGGTCAGGC
>NC_134867.1:45469520-45552020 GCF_049852395.1 Peromyscus maniculatus bairdii | reverse complement strand
TAATGTTTGGCTGTGGGTCTCTGAATCTGCCTCCATCTGTTGCTGGATGATGCCTCTTGGATGACAGTTGGGCCAGGCACCAATCTGGTCACAGGAGATGGCCAATTCAGGCTACTTACCCATTCTTTGCTAGGAGTCTAAGCTGGGGTCCTCCCCATAGACTCCTGGGAGATTCCCCTGCGCCAGGCTTCTGCCTGACCCCAAAATGCCCACCCCTCAGCAGTCCTCAGCACTCTTCCCCTCCAGTTCTCCTCCCAACCTGATTGCTCATGTTCTCACCCTTACCTGTCCTCAGTCTATTCATGAAATCTCTTCTATTTCCCCTTCCCAGAGAGATCCAGGTGCTCCCCCATGAACTCTCCTTGTTACCTAATCTCTCTGGATCTGTGAATTATAGCATAGTTATCCTCATTTTACAGCTAATATCCACTTATGATTGAGTACATACCATGTCTGTCTTTATTGGTCTGGGTTACCTCGCTCAGCATGATTTTTTTTTCTAGTTCCACCCATTTGCCTTAAAATTTCCTGATGTCCTTGTTTTTAATAGCTGAGTAATACTTCATTGTGTAAATGTACCACATTTTCTTTATCCATTATTTTGTAGAGGGACATCTGGGTTGTTTCCAGGTTCTGGCTATTAAAAATAAAGCTTCTATGAACATAACTGAGCGTAATGTAGTCCATCCATGTCACTTGACACTGATAAGTGGCCACCACTAGTTTATGTATTTTGTACATATTTTATAACTATTATTAGAGAGTAAACACTTTCTACTTACCCATAAACCTAGAAAACAGTCTACCATGTCAGGTCAGCAGGAGCCTCAGATATCTGTTTCTAGTCTACCTTTATTGATCAGGATACCATGCCTAGTGATTGACCACCATCATGTAGCTTTGTGCAAAAGCACACTTTGATGTATACACAGTGAATAAATTGTTGAAGGAGGCATTTCTTAAAACCTATACCCTATATTAAATGACACATGGTTGTATCTGAAAACAAACAACAAACAAAATGACATCTTCAAGAAATGGACTCTTCTAGAATTCTGTGTGTCATTTCATTTTATTCAAATCTTTGAAAAGTCTCTCAAGAAAAGGCTATTTGGCTGTGAAAAATGAATTTTATTATAGAATCAGTTTTGTGTTCCTAGTATTGTATACTGTGTTTTGTTTTAGGGGTATGTTAAGTCAATGGTACCATTTATAGAACAAATTTGCTCTGCATCTTTGGTATGATTCCTTCCAAAATTAATTCTTGTTCATCCATAATTAATTTTTATTTTCCAGGAGAGGAGCTAGAAGCCCTTTCTCCCCTGAACTGCAGCTTCTTACCTAGTCTTCACACACAAAAGGTATGAACATTCTTCCAAATAGCCTGAAGGAAGCAAGTTTCCCAGGCAAAGGGAGAGATGGCTGACTGTGTTTTCTCCTCAGCCATCACAGCACAGCAGGTGGATTCTTTCTTAGGGCTCTGCTACAGGGCAACACCTGCTGTGTGGGCGTGTCTTGGTGCATCTTGAGCACCTGCAGAGACAGATTGTGCATCTCACAGAAAGTGTCTTTAAGGTTCAGGGGCTCTGGTTCTCAAAGCTAAAATAAGCCACTGAGAGAAAACAGGACACACCAAATCACATCTACGTCTTAGGCCATGCTGTATTTCCAGTGCAACCATGATGCATAAATGTGGGAGTCCTGCTGTAAGTTCGACCAGCCCACACGTAAAAGTCCACAGGGCTCTGGGTTTGTAGGTGTCATTTTTAGCCACTGAACTAGAAAATGCTATTTACTGAATAAGATTGTAGCCAATTTTCCTTTTTGAGGCTGAGTATTCGGTCAGCACTTAGCCTCAGCTCTTGGCAACTCACGTGTTTCCATATTAATCAACACCCTGTGCAGTAGGAAACCTCTCTGATATAGGTTAGGCACAGCACCGGGATGTCTTCATTTATTTTTATATAACAGAATTTGTTCATTTTATTTTACAAGTATTGTCCTAATTAAGAAGGGCTTTCCCACTTCAGAAAAAAAATTTTGAAATTTGTTTTGCCATATTATCTTAAACTTTAAGTTTTTGATCCATTCAAAACTTGTCAGAATAAAAGGAATATTTGCAGATCCAACTTATCTTTACCCAGATGGCTTTCCAGTTGGCCTGATGATACTTGTCAAATAATCCATGTTTTTCTCACTGGTTTGAGGTACAGTTTTTATTATATTTCAGGTTTCTTCACGTATTTGTTTTTATTATTAATATTTCTATTTTGCTTCCCTGTTAGCTGGTGTATTTATAGACAGTACCATTATGCTTTGTTACCATGATCTTACTATTTGGTTGGGTTAGTCTTCTCTTATTTCATGGCTGATTTTTCTCCCCAGAAGTTGGCTTACAAGTCTTGTTTGTAAATGTTTTAACCTTTATTTGTATTTCATATTCATGGATGTGTTGCTTGCATGTATGCCTGTGCATGATGTACACACAGTGCTCATAGAGGCGAAAGAGTGTGATGGAGCCTGGACTGTTTCAGACTGTTTCGAGTCCCCATGCAGATGCCAGGAATCAAACCCAGGTCCTCTGGAAAAGCAACCAGTGCTCCTAATCACTGAGCCATTTCTTAATACGAATGTATATATTTCACTAATAAACAAATAACATGGTTCATACTTTATTGAGTTCATGCTGAATTTATAAAGTAACTCAAGGCTTGGCATATTTGTGATTTCTCAGATGTTTCCCCTTGTTAAAATCCTATTTTGCATGATTTGTTTCATAATTTTCATTATAAAGTTACTACTATTGAAAACAGGGCCTTTTCTTCCACTATTTCCTATTACATCTTGTATGTAAGAAAATGCTAATTATCTTATGTTAATTTAATGTTTAATGCTTTTTAAAGTTATCTTGAATGCCTTATTTTTTCATTTTTTATTTTTGTTATTTCTTTTTATTGAAAATATTTTTCTCTCACATAATATATCCTAATTATGGATTTTTCCTCCCTCTACTCCTCCCAGCTCCATCTCTCCTCCTATCTGGATCCACTCCCTTTCTGTCTTTCATTATAAAATCAATAGGCTTCTATGGGATAATAACAAAGTATAATATAATATAATATAATATAATATAATATAATATAATATAATATAATATAATATAATATAATATAATACATATAATATTATAAAACAAAAACTAACACATCAGAATTGGACAAAACAAACAGAAGGAAAAGAGCCCAAGAGAAGGCACAAGAAACAGACACCCACTTATTTGCACACTCAGAATTCCATAAAATCACTAAACTGGAAGCTGTAATATATATGCAAAGGATACTCCTCTTCATCAGGTTTCCTGAGCCCTAAGAGGAGGGATTTGATGGACATATCCTGTTTAAGACAGAGTGTTCCAATGTTTCTCACTCTGTACATAATGTCTGGCTGTGGGTCTCTATATTTGTTTCTATCTGCTGCAGGAAGAAGCTTCTCTGATGATGGTTGACCAAGGCACTGATCTACGACTATAGCAGAATGTCATTAGGAGTCATTTTATTGCTATGTTTTTTGTTTTTAGACCAGTAGTATTTGGTTTTACCCTAGGACCCTGGCTATCTAGTCTTAGGTTCATGATCACCCAAGGAGTGTCAAGCAAGGATGCCATCTCATGGAGTGGACCTTAAGCCAAAGCAGGTATTAGCTGGTTACTCTCACAAGCTTGTGTCATCATTGTCCTAGAATATCTTGCAGGCAAGATACCATTCTTGATCTGAGGCTGGGTGTTGGTGTTTATGTTTTGCCTTTAGTAGTGAGCAGAGTAACTTCCTATACCAAAGACGCTAGGATGTGGGGGTAAAGGTTCTATGTAGACATGAACTCAACTTATCCATGTTCATTAAGTTGTGAGGGTGTTGTCTTTTGCAATGCAGCCTTGCCTTCAATTTGCAGAGAACAACCTGTAGTCTTGGTGACAGCCTGGGTTGTTTGGGGATTCCCACAGGGCCCCTTTGGCCAACAACTCAATTAGATATAACCCAATCCTGATACTGGAAGCTTCATCTGATGGAAAGAGATGGACAGTTGGGGCTCTGCTTCTGTTATTTGGTGATTTCATTTAGTTCATCTTCATATATGTATATATTTTAGGAAGCTTTCACTGTATTAGGTTTTCATACTACCCTTAAATGGACCTTAATTTTAGCTGTCTCTCCTGGTAGTCCCTGCCCCCATCTCCCTTTTCCTTTACCATCTCCACTTGATCCTCCTGTTCCAGCCCCCCTCCACCCACAACTATCTATTCTATTAAATTTCAATTTATCTTCCAGCTTATTGTTTTGGATTTGTGTGGTTATTTCTAAATCTAGCTACTATTATGTCCTGATCCCATATATTGTTTTTATCATGTCACATTGATGCTTTGTCCATCAAGATGTGGATTCTATGTTCCCATCTCTTGTATCTATGCAAGGATATGTGATTTCTGCTAAGTCATACTAAGAGATGTATTTTTAGCTTGGGTCTGCAGGGATCCAGCTGTCATGTTGTCACAAAGCCAATATAAAAATGTCAGGCATGAAGGGAGCAGGGACAAAGGAGTGTAAACAGGGTGGGCAGACATGAACAGAGTGCATGCTATGTATTTAGAAAAATGTCATAATGAAACCTATTATTTTGTATGTTAACTGTAGGTTAATATAAAGCAAAGTAGAAACAAACATTAGAAAAATTCTTCTAATTATATCATATGGGTGAGTAAAAGATTTCTAAACTGAATATTCCAATTTTTAAAAAGGACATGGTGCAGCCAGGCGGTGGTGGCACATGCCTTTGATCCCAGCACTAGGGAGGCAGAGCCAGGCAGATCTCTGTGAGGTTGAGGCCAGCCTGGGCTACAGAGTGAGTTCCAGGAAAGGCACAAAGCTACACAGAGAAACAAAACAAACCACCACCACCAACAACAACAACAAAAAGTCCCCCAGTCTTATTCCTAGCTCACACACAGAAGCTTATAGTGTCTGTAACTCCCATTCTAGGGGATCTGACACCTTCTGGTCCCTGCAGACACAAGTCACAAACAGGATGTGTAGATATACATGCAGGCAAAACAGTCACACACATTATTTAAGAAAATGACAGGTAATAGGATGAAACTGAGCAGTCACTTGGAAAATCATAGCTTCAGGAGGTCACAGTTCATAGTCAGCAGCAGTCAGTGGACATGCAAGTGAGTCAGTCTTTGAGTGACTGTAGCCACCAGCTGTTAAGCCACACTATCAGATATCAGTGGCCCATAGACAAGTGCATTTACCAAATCCTGTATGTTTGCTAGCCAAGTAAATACAACTTGAACTTAGTTGTAGGGGTGGCTTTTTATTGCTGTTGTTGCTGCTGTTAGCAGTAAGAAATGACTGGCCCAGCATTTGTGTATGTGTGTTTAAAGTCATAAATCAGAAAATCATCATCATGACTCTCTACATTTTAGTTTACAGGCTCTTACATTTCCTTCAACTGTATTAACAGGTAAGAAACCCACACCCAGTGTTTCCTTCGAAATCTAGTAATACACATCAATCCACATGCTTTTTTCCTAGTGATAATGCCTGTACAATGAAACCATTTCATTTCACTTTAAAAGGTATATACTAAGACATATCGTTCAATGACTAGAGGCCTAGATATTTAATAAATATGAATGCTCTCATCATTTTCTTTAATTTTGAAGGGACAATTTATCTAATATCCATTTGCATGCACATGGTACTTGCTGTATCTTACAATGAGTATGACATCATCAGTGTAATGGAAGCTTGATGCCCCATGGAGGGTTAAACTATCAAGGTCACTGATATTGAGACACAATTGTAATCACCTTTAAAATACTGTTGGCATTGCATAACAAAAGAAAATTTTAATAGCGTCATACCACATACCAGGATTTGTATTGGATTACTCTGGCAAAACTAATTTTCTGGAATAATTCCCAGTAAGTGGAGTCATCATCTATATAAGTTTATAATGTCTTTTCTTCTTCTTCTTCTTCTTCTTCTTCTTCTTCTTCTTCTTCTTCTTCTTCTTCTTCTTCTTCTTCTTCTTCTTCTTCTTCTTCTTCCTTCTTCTTCTTCTCCTCCTCCTCCTCCTCCTCCTCCTCCTCCTCCCTCCTTCTTCCTCCTCTCCTCTCCTCCTCCTTTTTCTTCTCCTCCTCCTCTTCTAAACCCATTGGTACTTTGTACATAGGAAGAGTTAGTTTACAAGGATTTGCATAAGAAATTACAAAGTCATGGCTTCAACAAAAGAAATTCAGCTCCCTTAGTTCTGGAGGCTGAAGTCCAAGGCCTAGACTTAGCAGGATTGGATTCTCTCCATGGCTTGCCGTTATCCCTCCTATGGTTTTTCCTGTGCAAGTCTCCAATATGTTCAAATCTTTTCTTATAAAGGTATCAGTAAGGTTGAATTAGGGGCCTCTCAATAACTCCGTTTTGACTTAACCACTCTTTAAAGGGTGTTATCTCCAAAGACAGTCACACTCTGACTTACTGGACATTAAGGCTTCAACATTTGGATTTTAGGGAATACAACTCAATTTATACTTTGTTTGTTCTTTGTTCAAATGGGTGAGTTAAAGGCAATTGTGATGGTAACCACCAACTCAGAATCCTTCTATCTTTGACCATGGCACTATTAATTTATAAAAGCTACTCCAAGGATGTGGTATTGCTTTGCTTTTCTGTTTCAGCAGATCTTTGCATGATATTTCCTCTGAGGTAGGGAACCAATATGGTGATGCTTCTTGGGCTATCCATATTTCTCTGAAGCATATTTCTAGAGAAGGGGCTTATAAATGAGTGCATTCACCATCAAGGAAGTGGGTCTGGGTCTCAGAAAGCCTTGTTTCATTTTGTTTCCTCTTCTTCCAGATGTTCTTTTTGCAGTCTTTCAGGATGCAGCCATTTTGTGTCCATTTTGCAATGTCCAGGATAGAATTGTGTTTTCCTTTAAAAACTGTTCTGAAATCTAGTTCTTTCAGTACATAAACCAAACTATTTTATGGTCATTGATATTGATACATTTGGAGTTTTTCTAAAATATTTTATGGTACTTGTTAATTTTTTTTTTTTTGGTAAGCATAGTTATTAACTGAGTTTTTCTTCTGGTTGGAATTTTTAATAAAATGGTATTTAAAATTGGGTATATATTCTGTGATGTATGAATACATTTATTACTAAAGCATACATCTTTGAATTATCTGTAAATTAATTACTGGAAGCCTCGTAAAAATCCTCTCTTTAGGGAGTCCTGAGCCCTTTGTAGTCAGTAGTCAATGAGGATCATCAGGGTCCTTTATGAAGTGGTGGTTGTAGATAGAATAAAATAAAAGAGAACACAT
The DNA here is from genome assembly GCF_049852395.1 of Peromyscus maniculatus bairdii. Taxonomy (NCBI): domain Eukaryota; kingdom Metazoa; phylum Chordata; class Mammalia; order Rodentia; family Cricetidae; genus Peromyscus; species Peromyscus maniculatus. Next base: position 45,544,636 of record NC_134867.1, on the reverse strand, counting down.
TCATAGGTGCCTATGGGGGTGGCTTTTCTAGTACTTCCTAAGTTGTATCACCAATTAAGTCATTTTTAGAATAAATGTTCTAAATATTGTTGATCTATCTTAGTATGTACAACCAATATTCATACTAAGTAATATTTTATAATTGATATAACACTGTTTTCTACCTTTCAAATAATTATGTTCAAGAGTTTATAAGTAAGATTTTAAAGTGTTCTTTCTGGAATTATGAAAACATACCACTTTTAAGATCAGAAAATGAAGTATAGTCAACCTACTTTCAACAGGCCTGCCTCAACAGAAACAAACAAGAACAGACACTTCAACCAGGTTGCTAAGACTGAGACGGACCATGCAGACATCAAGTTTGGTTGGTTGATCTTTATTAACAGTAACGTTTGCATGTGGGAAGTATTCACAGATTAAATAGGGAGATTCAAGCACACTCAGGGTTTTGACTCAGTTGATACTATGACTAACCCGGCTCACTGAGGCAACCACGACTCTGTCACTACAGGAACCACCTATCCTGTCTCCTCTTGGGCCCATACTGTGTCCCAGAGTCATTACTCCAGCCACATTAAAGACTAAATACGAATGCTTTGATCCACACCTGCCCTTCCAACTTCATCATGTTCCTCAACAAGAAACAGTCGATTTTTTTTCTTGATTACGTGGAGTTATTATTGCAGAAATGAAAGTTCAATGACCAACTTTAGTTTTAAAACTAGAAAAAGAGGAAAAGAAGTCATCAATAATGAACTTGGAATAGAGTGCTTAAAACAGTAAGGGTGAGTTATCTTCGAAAGCAATGCATCCTACTTTGCACATATTTGAATATAAAAGTTATCCTCTGGCAGGGTCAGGGAGACAGGGTTGATGCCATGGCCCCTTTGAAGTTCTGTCTCCTCACTGCTGGTGCCCAGGGCCAAAAGAATTCAAGGGTAGCTCCATACTGCTTCTCCTTTCCGACTTGGATCTTATTCCAGCTTAGGTTTCTCTTTCTCTTCTTCCATACCTGGAAAGACAAAGAGCTTTCTTTGAGCATCAGATGCAGGATGTGGGAGCTGCTCCTAGAATCTCCGGCTACCATAGCTCACGTCCATCACCCTTCCATCCCTCCCTCCTTCTCCTAGCTAAGAAGAAAAGCAGTTTGCAATGTTTTCTAGAAACACCCTCAGTGACCTCTCTCCCCACGCTTTCCTGACATCTCAGCGACACAGCCTGGTCCTTGTGCTTCTGGGAGTAGGACCCTGAAGCAAGAGGACTCCTGACTCATTGTTTCACATGATGACTACTCCAGCTGGATTGCTTCTTAGCCAGCCCCCAGCAGCAGGAGCCATGGAGCTGATGCATTTAAACGGCTTCATTTATTTTTCACTTTGGTCCTGTCCATTCTCAAGACCAGGATTTGGGGTTTCTAAAAACCTAAGAGCTGCTCTTTTAAAATTTTATTATTTTTTTAAAAGCCCATAGAGCCCTAATTAGCCACAGGAGCTGTTTCTGCTTATGTACAACACACACACACACACACACACACACACACACACACACACACACACACACACACACACACAATTTTGACTCTGCCTCCTGCCCCATGCTAGGGCATGAACCCAGAGCCTCAGGCATGCTAGGAATCACTGTACCCCTGACTAAACTTCTGGCCACATACTTGTGTGTGCTGAAACTCAAGTTCTGCCTTGCAGGAGCCACCCATCCAGATCTGCTTTTCCTGAAGGATGTGTATGCACTGGGTCAGAAAGGTTTTGTCTGTTGTCTGCAGTGAATGGTTGGTGATGGTTCCTTTTCCTGGAGATGAAGTTGTTCAGGCTACTTTCGTAAGTTATCCTTAAATCCAGAAATTCCATCTGCTCTTCTCCCTTTCTTTTGCTTCTAGAGAAACATTTTCTAATATCCCCTAAAGTTCTTGAATGCTTTTTATGTGTCTGTTTCAATAGCAATAACGAATAAAAGAATTCGAAAAACTGTCTTTCTGGTCCTGTTACTATTCTTTTATAAATGTGTAGATCTCCAAAGGCAGAGAGTTTTAAGGGCAAAATCTTCAATGATTTTGTCCTTAATTACAGCCCTACTGCTTGATAGTGTATTTCATAGTAGATGCTCAGCTAATCTTCGTTGATAATAAATGCACATAGAGGAGGCCTCTGGAAACAGGACTAGCAGAAAAGCAATAAACAACATATAGGACCCCACAGTGATCAATTAAAAAGCCCAACATCAGAAGGTTGCGATTATTCTAGGGTTCATTAGGGATCTCCCTCTTCTACCAGCTTCTACTCCCAGTTAGCTTCATTGAGTCCAGAAGAGGCAGCGGAATGTGAGTCACTGCTCCGAGCAGGTATCCTCTCTCACGGTCGATTTTCACAGGTAAGGAACCGGCAAAGACATAAAAGAGTTTCCAAGATACTTCCCACAGATCCTGCGAGGGAAACATCACATCTAGGAACAAGGACTCAAGGAGAGAGGAGCTGGTTGAAAGGAAGAGTATACACCATGTCTCCCTTGTTGGGTGGGTAACCAAGGCAAATACAGTTAACAATACAGGCTCCCTTCAGACAGGGCAAGCCTGACACACAAGAGTGAAGAAGCTGGGGGTAAATGGGATTCAAAATTGTGTGTGTGTGTGCGCGCGCGCGTGCGTGCGTGCGTGCGTGCGTGTGTGTGTGTGTGTGTGTGTGTGTGTGTGTGTGTGTGTTGTTTGTTTTGTTTTTTTCTCTTTGGTCGCTTTCCTCTAGAACATTCTGCTGGTGGGTTGATGCGGCAGACTGGACCTCATCAGAGAGCTGAGACAGGCTGTTCCTGTGGAACACAGGGGACAAGGCTGACCCAGAGGGAGGTAACCACAAATATTCTTAAGCAGGCAGATGGCTTCCACTAGGGAGTAGCGCTCAGAGAGTGAGAGCCTGGAGCTTCTGCCAGCGCTACAACCTGGACAGGCATTACAGAGAAGGGGCCTGGGCTTGCACATGGAGGCCTGGGCCTGACTCCCTCCCCTGAACCCCTCTTACCTATTCTCTCTGTCCTTGTCCTTGCCTCTTACTCTTGAGCACTCTTGTTTCTGGTCTTTTGAAATCTGACTCTGGTGGGAGCAGCTGCCTTAGTCAGAGTTAAGAGTTTAGAACAGCGTCTTGGGTGAAGGACAGAAATGCTTCAGGGGTCGTGGGTTGAACTGCACAATCATATGCCAAAGTCCTGACCTACAGTGCTTCAAAATGTGAGAGAATGCCCCAGGGTGTGGCTAGACAATTGTTCCTTGAAGAAATTAGGCATCTGACTCATAGGTCCAAGCAATTGCTGCAGCAGATGCCAGAGCGAGACAGTAATCCAGGAAAACCTTGCGAAGGACCCTCTTCTCTGATGGTGTGGGTCTCCTCGAATTGCAGGAGAAACCAGCATTGTCTTTGAAAATTTTATACCCAAAGAAAGTACCATCCTGGAAGAAAGGCTCAGACATAGCATGAAATGGAGGGCCAATGACACAAGGACTTTCAGTCACTAGCTCTTCCTTGTTTCCAGAGTACACCCTGCCCGCCACTTGCCCCCATGATTCCAGTCCAGGATTTGGGGGAGGGTGGATCTTCTGTTCTCCAGGGGTTGGAATGCAGGGTCCAACCTCTCCTTGTGAGCCTCAGGGCTACGGCATCCAGCCAAAGAGGATTATTCTCAAGCCTTTAAATTAAAGGAACTATCCCCTGCTTGCTTTCAGATTTGCTTGGTAGCCATGAGTCCTTCTGCCTCCTTCATTCCTCCCGTTGGGAAGGGGGCTGTACATCACAGGCCTTCTACACCACCATGTTTTAGAAGGAGGTAACTTTTTGCCTGGTTTTGTAGGTTTACATGAACCTGGAGAACAATTTTGTTTTGGGATGAATTATGACCACATCTCACCCATACATGGTTTATAGGTTTATAGCATACTTCAGAAGAGATCCTTCCTTCCTTCCTTCCTTCCTTCCTTCCTTCCTTCCTTCCTTCCTTCCTTCCTTCCTTCCTTCCTTCTTCCTTCCTTTTTTCATTCCTTTCTTCTTTCCTCTCTTACTTTTGTTTGTTTATTTATTTACTTACTTATTTATTTTTTGTATTAAAGAGTTGATACCAGAATGGCTTTTGGGGACTACTGGGATAAGAATGCGTTTCATATGTGTGAAAGACCTTTATGGTAGGGGGACTATTACAGTACAAATTATTTAGAGTCCCAAACTTGTGATATTAAATTCCTAATCTCCATTGTCTTAGAATAAAACTTTATTTGGATGAGGTCTTCACAAAGTTAACATGAAGCCATTAGGGTGAATGTCATCAAATATGACTGGCATCCTTCTAAAAGGGGGAAAATGGGAGACCATATCACATACAGGGGGTGCATCTCTGAGCATGAAGATGAGCAACTACCAGCCCAGGTTAGGCCTGTGGCAGACTTTCCCTTAAGGATCTCATGAGGAACCAATCCTGACTACATCTTGCTTTGAACCTTGTGGCATCTGCACATGCCAGTCAATCTCTTCCTATTGTTTAAAATACCCAGCTTGTGGTATTTTATTAGAGCAAACACAAAAAGTTCTCACAAATGTATCTTGAGTTACTTTATTTGTAAAAGAGTAAATATTTGACTATTAATTTAACTTATTTTAAGGGCTTGTATTTCCTAGCAAGTAGGCCTGTTTTGTGTTTCTAAAACACAGAGATTCTGATAGTTCACTAGAAGTGAGAAGGTGCTGAACCTTGGGTGGAAGACACTGGCTTTGACAACAATTATTTCAGTAGGTCACTCATAGGCTTCAGCTTTCTTTGTAAAGCAGAGGGTCGATTTAGATAATTTCTAGGACTTATCTCCCTAGCTGTAATTGTAATAGTCTGCAAATGGTTTTTTTTTTTTTTTTTTTTTTTTTTATCTTGAAGTTGTAGCATAAACAAACCAGAGGATTTGAGTCACTGAAAACCATTAAAGAATTCAGGAAGGTATTTTATACCTTATATGCACTATTCCTTCTCATTGAGTAATTTCATAGTAACTGATGTGTGGAAACGTATTTTACACTGTACTAAACAATAGTCAACATGTGCATGCACACAAACATGCATATGTTCAGGTGTGTGGGCATGCACACCACCCACCCACCCCCACACGCCCACACTGCTTTTAATCTGCAGTTTCAAACTCAATTGTGAAATTGACTGAGTTAAGTGCCAGATGAAAATTAGGGAAAGTAAGATGGGCATCTAAAGGTGGCAACTGATACTCAGTTCAAATCCATTGTTGACAGAAGGAACAATGGGACCAGCATCACCACATCTTAAAATACTTGATAAGGAGAGGAAGTCCAACTATAAAATGAAAATTTCCAATTTTTAAATGTTGGTGCATAAAAAAAATCCCACTACGTAGACATAATGAATTTTTTTTTGTTAGTAAATTTAAGATAAAGGACTAGAGAAATGGCTCAGTCAGCAAAGTACTTGCAAGCATAAGGACTCCTGGTTGATCCCCAGAACACATATTAAAAAGAGAGGAACATAGTTGCATGAACTTGCAATCCCAGTTGCAGAGGAGGCACTAGAGTGTCAGATGAACATATTCACACACACACCACACACATACACACACACACACACACACACACACACACACACACACACACACACACGGGGGGGGCTGTTTCCACTTTTACCCTAGGGTACTCTTGAAGAGTGAGGGATAAGATATTTAGAATAGAAATATAGAGGGGAGAGAGAAAGACAGAAACATAGGATAGCCTTGGGAGGGTCTGGATCCTTATCCACTGGCCCAGAACTTTATTCAAAAGGGCTTTTTATAACAATGCCAAGGGGTGAGGCAAAAGACCTCCCGCTTGCTAGATACAACCAAGTATAGACCCTTCCCAACACCTGGTACCCAGGCCCATGGTCCAATCATCTTCTTATGCCACCTTGCTGGTAAAGCAAGCTCAGATCTCACCAGGAAACCTCTGTGGGATCCCACAGGTTCCCCTTTCTTAATATTTTAAAACTCAAGTGAGGCTACAGAGCTTAACTCTATACAGCTCTGAATCCACTAAAAGCTTGCAAGTAGCTGGAGTCACCACAGCAATACTCCTACTTCCTAGGGCTGCCACATCTCCAAGTAAAGGATTAGAGCATGATAAAAATGGAATGTCCTTGTTGAATGGGTCTAAGGTGACTACAGAAGTCTTGGTTGCACCAAGCCCTTTTTTAAATAAAAAAAACTCTTGATACAACAGCATCAAATAAATCAAACTCTAGATGCAACTTCATCATTAACATTAACAGTTTAACATAATTCTAATATAAATATTATTATACACAATTACAATTCCTACAAACCTACATCCAAAAGCAATGCTCTCAATATTACCATTAACACTTTAAAAACTTTAGCAAACATCCAAAAACAATTTCTTAATAGAACTATACAAAACATAGGGTACATTAACACAACACCAGTCCACTCAAGTGACAAGAAAATATTTATTTAAAGTAAATTAAATAGAATGAAGAACATTAACTCCCCTTTTTCTTTATAATTTTTTAAACTGCATCTTGAACCTGAGTAGAAAAAAAACCAAATTTCTCTATTTAAACAGTTCCATTTTAAACACAAAACCAGTTCCATTAGCAGTTCCATTTTACATAAACAGTTCCACAAAACAGTTCCATTTCAACACAAAGCAGTTCATGAACAGAGTCTATATACATAAGTAAAGTTTAAATTGTCCCAATGCAATGAAATCACTCTTGTCCATCACATTTCTTAAGCCCAAAAAAGATTAAAAACACAGTTCTTTTACCAGTCTTAAAGTTCCAGGAAGCACTTGGGTGGCAGTGATGCACGCCTTTAGTCCCAGCACTCGGGAGGCACAGCTGGGCGAATCTCTGTGAGTTCGAGGCCAGCCTGGTCTACAAGCGAGATCCAGGACAGGCACCAAAGCTATCAGGGCCTGGCTTGTCAGCTGCCCTTAAATCTTTGTATAGCTGTCAATGTCATAATGACTCTGAAGTAAACAACTCCAAATATGAGGAGTCCCATAACCAAACCTTTTTCTTTCAGTTCAAGTAAGCCTTTCTGAAACTTTCACTCTCTGCTACAGCTGCACTTTGCAATCTGTACCCTTCCCCTAAAGCCATTTTTCCTTCAGGGAAAAAGCTATTAGCTGGCTGGGGCAGAGTCCTTCCAAAAGAGACTTTCTTACAGCCTGTAAACAGAAACTGCAAGGCTTTTGCTGCTAGTTCTGTTCAGGCTTTTAGTGCTTTCACAGTTCCAGTCTGTCTGTGCCTCTCATAAACCGGACAGTTCCCAGGACCCCTGTGTCCTGAGGTCCCGAGGGCTTTCAATCACCTCATACCACATGTACTCAAGAGGCTGCCTCTGCTGTGAGCTGATGCTCTCAGTACCTGGGGTCCAGGAAGAAACCCAGCCATGGCCAGTTGTGGCTGCTGCACCCCTGGCTGCATTACCTGCTCTGCTGGGAGTCCTCCTCTAAGATTGTTGTCCTGTCTGCACAGCTGAATATCACTTCAGGCTCACCCGTGTTCCCTGAATGCACTCAGACTCAGAATGCCTGCTTTCTGGCCCTCCTGGTGTGTACCTCGTGGGCATCTTTTTATGGAGGCTTTGTCTCTCACACAGCTGCCATGGCACCCTGTGCTCTCCCTCTCCAGCTACTTGCTCAGCTCTCAGCCTCTTCCCCAGTGTCGGTGTCTCTGCCTGGGGACTACAGCTCTGGGAGACAGACCTGCTCTGGCAGCTGGGGCCCCAGAAATTTTTGCTGCACTCCAAGCCTCTGTGAGCTGGCTTGTTAAGGTTGAGTGTACCCTCAAGCTATGTCAGTCAGGCTTCACAAGCACCCTGACTGATTGTGTTCTCCTCGCCGTGGCTCTTCACAGCAGAAAGCATGCAGAACCCTGCTGCTTGCACTGTGTCTTGGGCATCTGCCACCTGCGCTGGGCTGATGCCCCGTGGGTCTCAGCTGCCACTTGCACTGGCTCTGGCATCTGCCATGGTTGGTGGCTTCTGGAGCTTCTGAAGCCATTCATACTGCCAAGTTCACAGTCTACTAGGTCCTGGATGCTGCCCTTGGCATCCCAGGTCCAGCACTAGGGAAATTCAAAGTCTACCCTAAGTTCCTTCCTTTCAAGCCTACACAATATCCGTATATCTAAAGCCTATTCTACCCTAACATACCTAAGCTTACATTTCTATGACTTACTTATACTATCATTTTCAAACTTAATTTAGTAGATAGAGACTGAAAAAGAGAGAAAAAGAGAAACCTAGATATTAAGAGATACATGCTGCAGCCTCACTTGGGCATCTTTCAGCCACTTCACTTTCACTCCTGAGAATAAAATATCGTCATCTTTATTTTTCAACTCCTTATTGGCAAGCCTCCTTATACCTGCAATGCCCCCCTCCCCTTTTCCCAAATCTCCGGTCCCAATTTGTGGCACCATTTTTGAGGTCCAGTCCTCACCTTTCCTCCCAGGGCACTCTTGAGTGGTGAGGGATAAGAAATTTAGATAGAAGGATAGAGGGGAGAGAAACAGAGAGAAACACAGGATAGCCTTGGGAGGGCCTGGATCCTTACCCACCGGCCCAGAACTTTATTGAAAAGGGATTTTAGCAACAATGGCAAGGGGTGAGGCAAAAGACCTCCCCCTTGCTAGATACAACCAAGTATAGACCCTTCCAAACACCTGGTACCCAGGTTCTGGTCCAATCATCCTCTTATGCAGCCCCGCTGGTAAAGCAAGCTCAGATCTCACTAGAAAACCCCTGTTTCTCCCCGCCCCCAACACACACACACACACACACACACACACACACACACACACACACACACACAGTTGAGGGGAGGCCATCAGTGGTAGGATGCTGATTTGACACAAACAACAGCTCCTAGGGGCTCCACTAAACAAATGTAGATACAATTAATCTCTAAACAGAAATAAGCTATAAAACGGTGACTGACTTTCATGCATGACATGTAAGACAACAGGAGAGACAAGTTAAGATGCACAGCTAGTTCAGAAAACTCAGGGTCGATGTCCATTTCTAACTCCTCACTCAAGGCTGCTGGGAAGCAACGTTCTTTAGTTTGGATATTTATCGCTGCTGTTTAGGCCACCTTCTCAAGGCAGTTGCATAGGTATGGTCAAATGTCTGCTGGAATTGAGTATATCCGGGATTGAGAAAGCCAGAAAACTTTTTCCTGGACTGCACATACTAACTTAAATTTAACTACAGCCATTCTCTGAAGATGATGAGGCAAATTTTCTTTTTTCTTTTCTCTCTCTCTCCTCTCTCTCTCTCTCTCTCTCTCTTGGTTTTTCGAGACAGGGTTTCTCTGTGTAGTTTTGGTGCCTGTCCTGGATCTCACTCTGTAGACCAGGCTGGCCTCGAACTCACAGAGATCCGTCTGGCTCTACCTCCCAAGTGCTGGGATTAAAGGCGTGTGCCACCACCACCCGGCCTCAAAAGAGATGGCTTAGCATTAAAGGCTAGACTCACAATCAAAAAGATTTTTAAGGGTACCAAATAATTCTATAATTTAAAAGAGAAAGATTACTGCTTCTGTTGAATGGAGGAAACATCATGAAAAGATTTATGTCTGGTTCTCCAAGTTGCGGTCTGAATGGATGAAAACTAGGGAGCATTTAGCATTGGCTGACATGTTGACTCACATGGTCTCGAAGAAGCACATACAAAAACAATCTGATTCCATGACTGTGTAAGCACTACTTTATTAGTCAAGTGGACTGTGCTCTGGCACAGTGACTGGCCCTCAGTCAGGTGCTCAACATTTGTGGACCACAGTCCACTTACAGGTGATATTGAGAATGAAGGACCGTGTCCAGGGAGATGTTCAGATCTCCCTGAAAGCCCCATACCAGCCTCTGGATGTGGTTTCTTGTAGGATTCAGATCCCTACATGTCTAAGCTCTTCCTTTTCCACCTTCCAATGTTTACGTCTTTTTACATAGATTTTGGACAGGTTTGTCACAGCTTAGATTACATTGTGTGTCTTGCCCAGGTGGAGCCTTTGCTATAAATAGAAACAAAAGAGGAATCAAGGCAAAGGTTAAGGGAGCTTTAGCAGCAATGAAATATATTCTTTAATGACTGCATCTCTCTGTGACCTTCCACTCTGGCAAAGGGCAGCACCTGGACTGTTTATAGTTCTGGCTTCGTCGTCGTCATGAGATTCTTCTGAGGCTACCAAATCCATGAAAAGATGGCATAAAGAGTGAGATCTGGTGAGACTTTTAATGAGGTTCTTTCAATAACTTACTATTTAATTTAGGGTCCTCTCACTAGGGCAGAATTCTGTTAATCATAGCTGGCTTCACTTCTGTTTTCCTGTTAACACTGTATTTTTTTTTTTGTATATAATTTTATGAGTATGCTTCTTTTATCTTTAGGTTTGGATGTTTTACTACCTAATAAGACCAAGTGAGAAATAAACCTTTCAGGTAACACTGCCAGCAGCTCCTAAATTACTACTGTAATAAAAAATGAAGCTTCCGCGGAGAGCCCGTGTGGAAGGCTAAGGAGGCTGCTGCAGAAGTCACCCTCAGCCGCGGCTTTTGTAGGCAGTACTGTTCTTGTTTCCCATGCCCTGAATGATACTTACTTCTCTGTGTATCCCAGATATAGTTGTTCAGGACTTCTCCAAGCAGGTACAGGAAATTCATTAGAATTGTTGTTGACCCAAAGAAGATGATCCTAGCTCCTGAGCCAATATGTTCCAGGAAAGGGTACACCCACATGCCGGTGACATGATGTATCCAGCACACCCTGCATTGGAATTGGAAAGGAGACAAAGATGGACTTATGGCCATGACAGATGTCAAAGCTGTTGTGTTACAAATGCAAGCCCATCACACCAACAAGGAACTCCTGCATGGCTCGCACTCAGCTTGTTAATATCTTGTATAATTCTAGGACAGTTACTTCAAGTGTGAAGTCAGCACTGGTCCATCAACACTAACCCAACTGCTGCCTTTCTTTGCCGGGTCTTTCCTCTGTGCTAGGAATCTTGTCAGGACCCCACACTGCACTGAGTGACACATCTCCTTAATCTCCTGCTTCCTGGCAGTGTCTTCTTGTCTTTAATGACACTTAAAAGGTTTTGGTTAGGTATTAGAAACTGCTGGGTGATTTAATACTGTTATACAACCCGTTTAATCTCTTCTTATACAATGGAACAATGGAGCATTAGGCAACCACCCTGTAATAAAGCTGACTGAGTATATGCCAGGTATCTTGCCATACCGCCTTTCAGTGAGACAGGGACATGAACTGCGTGCACTGGAACCACCACCCCATCACCCTGCAGATACAGGCTTCCTGCTTCTCTGCTCTGCAGGTCCTGCAGTCACGTCCCTTCTAAACATTTGCGTGTGCACACTTGTAGCCATCTTGTTTCTGGACTGGATGTTTCTGGCTCTGTGGAAAGAGCAACATCAACCAGCATTGCTTCCCAGAGCTCAGCTGCAATGTCTGCTTCACTGTCTTGGTCCTAGTATGGCTACCAGTAGTGGTTCTCTGTATTATTTGGTGTTTGTTCTTTTACCAAAAAGAGTACCAGTTTTGGAGAGTGAATAAAATATAAATACCTATTACATTGGGAATAAAGGTGACTTTCTATACTTTAATGTTTGGGGCTCCACTCTTTAGGAATGTGGACACACCCAACCACACAAAGGCTTCCTTCGTGGCAGGAAGCCATGGAGCTTCACTACAGAGCTTCTATGGGTAAAGCCCCAATTGCCAAGGAGATGAAACTTATTCTGATGCTGCTGCTGAAAGAATTTCACTTTTTAAATAAACAAAGTACGAACACACAGAGCCCAAATCATACACGAATACATTCACATGCATGTAAACATGTACAACACATTTATGGCAATTCTGCTTTATCTCTAGAATAATTCAAAGTGGAGACTGTAACACTTCAATACACTGTAACACATTAATAAAAACTCAGAGCATCCAAATGTTTGAAACCACCCATGTCCATCAAGAGATGAATGAATCTGCAGAGGGCTGTATGTACTACACAATGGAATGTTATTCTGTACAAGGAAGAATAAAACTTTAGTACACACTACAGCATACTGAACCTAGAAAACATGATAATAAATAAGTCAAATCATAGGACAGCTTCTGACGACTCCATTTGTATGAGGCACTAAATTAGGCAAAGCCTGAGACAAAGCACAATAGAGATCTACATGTCTTACATCTCCATCAAAAATGCTTCCCCCTCAACACATGTATCGAGAGATCAGTCCCCAAGGCAGCAGTATCCTGTGGTGGGGCCTCTAGGAAGTGAATGACTCATGGGGACTTGGAGCTAATCGGTGGATTAACCCATTGATGAATTCTTAATTGGCTACTGGGAAGTTGAGGAGACTATAAGAAGAAGTCCAGTTTTAGAGGAAGTAGGTGGTTGGGGCATGGTTCTGAATGATCTACTTCACCCCTGGCCTTTCCTCTCTCTTTCTTCCAGTCCCTGTGAGGTGAGCAACTTTCTACCTTTACTTGCTCCCTCATGAAAGCTGTCGGGCCAGCTGACCATGGACTGAAACATTTGAAACTGTGATGGGTAATAACTCTTCCCTTCTTTTAAATGGTTTCTCTTTCTCTCTCTCTCTTTTTTTTTTTGACGTACTAATGGAAAGCTGACTAATAAACACGGGGCTGAGGGGACTGCAGGAAATGAGGGTTTGTGTTGAAGGTGATGAAAAGTTTGGGGATAGACATGATAACTATGACATGTGAGTGTACATCTAGAAATGGCTGTTTCCATCGTATTGACTTACTCAAGCCAAAATACTTCTATTAAAAAAAGTCAGGAAATGAAAAAATTTTAAAGCCAAAGTACTTGTGGAGACCAACAGAAATTAAAGTGTTGAAATTAGACTGTGGAGTTGGATACGACCTGTTCTGCTAGTTCATGAATCACTGGCAGTTAGATCTTCCTTGCCTGGTTTTCACTACGGTAAGGAGGTATTGTTGCAGCCACTAAGTGGCATCCATGTAGAAAATATGCAACATTCCCTCAGCTTAATGTCACGAACTAGTAAATCATTTTTACAAATCAATTACAAAATTGTGACCTGACTCGCTGTCAATGATTCCTCCATTAGGCAAACTGGGGGTGCGATTCAACTATAAATGTTAATTATACTCTGCATACCTGCTTCTGGCACTCCACTTGCCTTTGGTGGACTAGGCCTTTCATTTGCAGCTCATAAAGATCACTTCTGATGCCAGGCCTGAGGTCTGCTCCTCCTCAGTCTATGTAATGCACTTTTGATCTCCACGGAACCAAAATACAATGCCAAATGATATACCAATGGCCATATCCTACGTGTCTTTAGATGACTCCCAAATTTATATCTCCAGGCTGGATCATTCCTCAAACTTCAGAATTCCATGACCAGTTACTATATCCATATCACTTGGAAACATGACAGTTTCAACTTATGCTTTCCATGCTTCATCCCTGACCTCTGATTCCTGTGTAACTGGGCTGCATACAGTGCGTTCACATGATCTGTTACCTTTTTTTTTTTTCACCCTATAAAACCCCTATAGGGATATTTATCCTCATTTCACAAGTAAAAAATCTGAGGCCAAATTAAATAAAACACACACACACACACACACACACACACACACACACACACACACACACACACGAACTAGGAAAGCCAGGAAAGAAATGCACAATTGATTGCCCTTTAAAACATTTTAATTATTCTTTGATAAATTCACACATGCGTCTACTGTATTACAATCACATTCACCCTCCCACTAACTACCCTTTCTTATCTCCCTCCCCTCCCTCTGGACCCTTTCTTCCCAACAAGCCCTGATTCTACCTTCATGTCTCTTCCTGAATAAGATTAATTAGGATTGCTTGCATGAGCATGGGTGCAGGGGATATCTGCTGCAGCATGGGGAACTGAACAGTGGCCACACTACTGAGGAAAACGCACTCTCCATCCCCCAGCCGCCATTAATTGCCAATAGCTCCCCAATTAGGAGTGAGGCCCCCAAAGCCCCCCTCCCACCCATTCTTGATTACCTTCCTGTTGCTGGACTTGCTTTCCTTAAGGTACTTGGTATTGTCTTAAAATACTTATATTTCTCCCCCCTTTCTGATTTTTTTTTTTTACTTGATAGGTCATCAAATCATCCCAGGTACAGATGCAGAAGTCCTGTTATTTGGGGTTACACCTGGATTAGTGTGAATGATATATCCACTTGTCCTAACAGGCTGTGATTTCATCACTTGTTTCCTTGATATTATCACAGTTAAATTCTCTGTGCAGAGATGACTCATGGCCTTGCTCATCTATGAGTGGAGAGTTCTTAGTTCTTGGATTGCCTTCAATTGCTGTCTCATTTTTAAAGCTTTCTCATCTAAGCGCCCAAATACCTATGCTTAAGGCAATGGCACTTAATGTTAAAAATTTTATCCTCGGAAATCAACAATCATGGTGTATGTGTGCATGCATGAATGTGTATACATATATATGTACACATATGCACATATTAATCAGTATTAAAAGGTTTCTGGACTACTTGCTTTATTAAATATACCTCTAATCCATTTATTTGAAACTTACAAGTTTTAAAAAAAATGTCATGCATCCATGTCTCCCATTTGAGCACTTTGCAAACAGATCCAGCAGAAAATGAGGCAGAGGTTGTAATGCCTGTCCTTGTGAGTCCAGTCTAGTGGGAGATCAAGCTATTCCAAGAGCACTTCTGAGTATGGGCACGGTTACAAAGGGCAAGAGCTGGAGATGGCTCAGCTGTGAAAGGCTAAGGCTCCCAACAATTACAAAGGGCAGGACAGGAGTGCCCCGGGTGCATAGGGATTATTCCCTGCTCTTACAAAGATGGCTCATGTACAGCTAGTCACACTTGGGTAGGCTCTTGCATGTTCAGCTTTCTGTCAAGCCATTCTTTCATAGCCGATATGGTCAAAGACTTTCATCAACGTGCAATAAAAAGCTTTCAACAGTTTCATAACCATTGCTCTTTGTCTCTCCTCTCTATGGCAAACTCTGAACTGGTGACTACTCACTGACTCCTCTGCATTGTATTGCTCTTCTGCCAACATAACTTAATTCTTTTTAAATATATAGTCATTTTTATTTTATATGTGTGAGTGCTTTGCCTGAATGTATGTCTGTGCACTATGTGTGTACTGAGCCTGTGGAGGCCAGAAGAGGGTATCAAATCCCCTGGAAGTGGAGTTACAGATAGTTGTGAGATGCCATGTGGGTGCTGGGAATTGAGCAGAGGTCCTCTAGAAAAGTGCCCTTAAGCCGGGCGGTGGTGGCGCACGCCTTTAATCCCAGCACTCGGGAGGCAAAGCCAGGCGGATCTCTGTGAGTTCGAGGCCAGCCTGGGCTACCAAGTGAGTTCCAGGAAAGGCGCAAAGCTACACAGAGAAGCCCTGTCTCGAAAAACCAAAAAAAAAAAAAAAAAAAGAAAAGTGCCCTTAAGCACTGAGCCATCTCTCCAGTTCCTCAGCTTCCTTTTTGGATGTCCTAATACATCATGCTGGCTGGTTTGAACACCATTTCTCTCTCCTTTTCCCCTCCTACCATTTTGACCTCTCCTTTTCTCCTTCTGTAAGCTCACTATTCATTACGTTAAATGGAGATTTTATAGTTGTAAGTGTAATACTGGTTGGTCTGCATGCATGTAAGCACACCACCTGCTTGTCTGGGGCCTTCAGAGGCAAGGAGAGGGTCAGATATTCTGGACTGGTGTTACAGATGTTGTGTTACAAAGGTTGTGAGTCATGAAGTGCGTGCTGGGAACTGAATCTGGGTCCCCCGAGGGAACAGTAAGTACTTTTAATGCTGAGCCGTTCCTACATCCCTGGACTTTCCCTGCAGCTTAGTTTCTAAGCCCTCCTCTCCTTTGTTTTAATGCTCTACATTCCCTGTTGATTCATTCATGGCCATGACCTCACACCCACCACATACATAGACATTTCACAAACTTGCATCTCTATCCAGTTCTCTTCCATGGTCTAGAAAATAGCCTCAGATCTGAAAGCATCTCATTTTGCACAGCTTAAATGTACTTCCAACTTAGTCTATCTACAGCCAAAGTTATTGCTATTCCTTGCCAGACCTCCCAAATTCCTCACCTCCGAGAATGGTTCAGTTTTGCAACTCAAACACCTGTCAGCATTTCTTCCTTTCTTCATGGTCAATGCCCTGCCCTGTCTGATCAAGGTTACCTCAGTCATCTCTGCAAGACGTCGATATTTTTTCAATGTCTATCACCATCTTAATTTGTATGACATTTATCTCAGTCCAGGAGACTGTAACAGTTTCTCATTTGTGTCTTCTTCTCTTTTCTCCACTTTTCTAACTGTCTCAGTGGGCACAGTGAGCTTTCTCGATCAGAAACAAGAATACATTATTACCCTGTGTCCGTGCTTTCAACCTGACAGTGCTCCTCCATTCATTTTTGTTATAGAAGTGGAGGCACCTGCCTCACAATGGCCTGCACCTGTCCGTTTGGCTCAGTCTCACTCCTTTATCTTGCTGCTCTTTATACGCTAGTCAGAACGATTTTCACCTGGTTCCCAGATTGTCCATGTTCCGTCCTTGCCACGTGGATCTTCACGTGCATCTCTTTCTACCTGCGCTGGTCGCTACGCATCCTACAGACCAGTGAAGTTGTATTTATCTTCAGATTGTCCACTGCGACAACTGTGAAGCCATCACTTTACTCAGGAAAAGCTCCCCCGATCTGCCAGGTTCATTCAAATGTAAGTTCTTAGAGAACCAAAGATCATTTTGATTTTTAAAGCTCCTTGACTAGTCCTTAGCTTTGAGCGATAACTTTACTTGAGGCAGAATACACATTTTGTGAGGTGAGAAGCTGTGTCTCTCTTTGTCACCTTAGCACTGGTTATCATGCCTGTCACAGGGCAGGAGAGTAAGTAGTTGACGGGAAGTCATTTAAGCTGTGGCAGATGAGGAAGAATTAGTTGATTAAAGATGGGAGAAGAGAACTTTCTAGCTAAAAGGAATATCTAAAGACCCAAGAAGAAGGGAAAACTCTAAGAGTGTCAAGAAGAAAACTTTTTTGCTGAGACTAGGGATCCAGTATAGGCAGAGCTGGTGTCAACCTGTGGGTGGTCTTTAAGCATTCAAAAGCAAGACTACCAAGCATGGAGAGAAAGAAGCCTTTGGCGCATATTAAATAAATGTGGGCAGATGGAACTGAAAACCAATTCTATCCAAAACAGTGGTGGCCTAGATAGAAGTGGTAGTTCTTGGAAATGAAAACTAATAGGTGGTTTCATAAGCTATGTAGACCAGTATCTATCAAAGTGTCGGTCATAAGCAGTGACATGCTGGAGATGGTAATGAAGGCTAATATTGTTACATATTTAGGAAGTTTGTGAGCTAGTTACATGGCAGCTTGGATTCAACCATAGTGGGACTGTTTACAGAAGGGCAAACACTATACATCAGGTGTTCCTTCCTCTGTTCCCTGAAGCACTGGTTGTTCAGGATTCACCAGTAACCATGGGTTACAAACTGTAATAACAAACAAAAAACAAGATAACAGAATAGAAAAAGTTAGAAGGGCTTGCATATGATGATCAAAACTGGCTTGCAAAATGCAAGTTTCAGTCATAAGGAAATGCATGTGTGGGTACGTACACACACACACACACACACACAATCTTGGCTAGGTCACAACACAAAGTGTTTTTTAAATTCATAGTAAAAATTCAAAATAAAAAGCTCTTATTTCAGAAACAGACTTAGAGGACTTGGTGATTGACTGGGCTTATGCTATGAGGCCACCGAAATGAGTTAAGGATTAATCATAGATTCCTGGCTTGATGAGCCAGGTAGAGAGGGCTGCCATATCCTGAGATAGGAAATAGTGCTGTAAGGGAGCTGCCTTTGGGGGATGAGGAGTTTTGTCTGGACACGCTCAGTTTGAATGTCCAAATGTTGTCCAAGTGGAGTTGTCCTGAAGGCTGGTAGTTCCATGGGTGGTAACACAAACATCAAGCTCACTGGCAACAAGATGATAGTGGGAGCTGTCGCCCAGACTGTGATGGTCCAGGTGAGAGTGTAGAGGAAGCATCAGGAAAATGGGTTTCCAAAAGAGCTCCCCGAAGGGTACATTTTAAGGGGCAGATCAAGGAGAATGAGACTAAACAGTGAAATACCGTGGAATGTGGGCCGAAGCAAGAAAGGGAGTGTGGTTTCCTGAAGCCAGGGAGGGGTTCAAAGATAGTGTCTATTAACACAGAAACTGAGAAGCAAGAGCTACTAGGAAAATGCTTCCCACTAGTAACATGGAAGCAAGGACATTTTCAGATGTGTGTGTGTGTGTGTGTGTGTGTGTGTGTGTGTGTGTGTGTGTGTGTGTGATTGAAATCTACTTTGGATATTGACTGCCTATCACATATTGATGAGAATTTAAAACAAACTGACCTTCTCAAACTCCATACCTCATTTGGCCACATGGGCAAAGTCACCTTGTTTCAAAAATCATGAGCTGGGACTGTGACAGGAGGCTCTGAGACATCCTAGTGAGGGTCACGTGTCAACCTTTCCTGTTCTGGCTGTTGCCCTTATTTATCCTGAGTGGACAGAAGTAGCTATTGTGCCCCCAGGAACCTTTTTATTTTCCTGATTATCTAAGAGGATTAAAAGGTTACTGTTCAAATTTAGAGAAAGAGCTAGGCAGCTTGAAAAACACACATGATATAGACCCATGTTCAATAGCAGCTTATAGCCAACTACACTTCTAAGCTGGGCACAGGCACTGTGCTTTCCAGGGCCCCTTCTCTGGAGGAAGGTGTTATATTTATGCCATTTTTCCAGCTGCGGACACTGAGGCCCAGAGAGATGAGCAGTGGAGAGGCTGGGACACACATCTCAGTAGTGCAGTTCGAAGCTCGTATGGCTGACTCCTCGACTGCTCCAGAGGCCAGCCTGTGACGGATGGGAACAGGACCTCCAAGCCTTTAATATGCTTAGAATCCAAAAGATGATTCAGGCATGAAATCTCTCTGTAAGGTTCTTTTTTTCCCCCCTTCTGACTATAAAAGCAATTCACATGATCGCAGTGGAAAACTGTGTGAGAGGCAGAGATGTTGCAGAATGATAGATAAATCACTTTTTAGTGAAGTTTTAACACAAGATTGGACGTCTTATAAAACTCAAGCATCAGATTTTATCACTTCCTTCGAGGAGAGGGGGAAGCAGTACAGGGATGAAACCCCCCTTCAGAACAGGCAATGATGGGTCTCTTAAACAGTCACACCATATTTAGCCTGTGGGGACTCACTACACTCATCAGGCATTGGCCTGTGTCCTGGCCAGGGCAGCGTGTGGACGTCAGCTTCTGGCTTACTGTGTCTCTCCACTCTCTGAAGCTTCCGAGGGATGTTTCACAGGCAAATAGGACTGTAAGCTCACGTCTTGACCGTTTTGAACTGTCTGTAAATACCTTCAGTTTGAGAACTATTCTGAAGGCCCCATGGACTTTCTCCCCAGTAAGGATTTCACCAGGACCTGTTTTATTGCATTTTCGGAACTCTGGAAGTTTTCTTGTTGTTCTGGTTTTTTATTTATTTGTTTGTTTTTTGTTCACGGACTCCTTCATTTGTTTAACACACAAGTCTCCACTTGCGGGGTGAACAGTAGTGGCATGCGTAGGTGTGGTTATGAGATTGTGGTGTGGTAAGTTTGCCAAGACTTGCGACTGAAACGGTAGAGACTGTTGGGCTATGTGAATTATGCTTGCTTCCATGGAAAATGGGCTCAAACGTTCTCTCAAGTGAGGTATGAGTTGTGCTAGAAAATGCATCGGTGTACAGACAAACACCAAGCAGAGAAAAATCACTCTCAGTAATGTTGAAATACCATTTAGCTTACAGATACAATTGCAGAAGCCAAGTTTTGCCCTAAGGGGTGTTTTTCAAGGAAATACCTTAAGATATAATCACAATGTAACACTCATTAATGATTTCTTGATTATTTTCAATGAAGCTAGTTCCACAGACCCTGGGAAGGCTTTCTGGTCACACAGTACTCAGTGCTCAGAAGGTCCTAGACTTAAATTAATGATCCACAGTCACCATCTTGTAATTCACATATATATATAACAAAGGGCCCTCTTACTATTCTTCTCTGGGCCTCACAAATTACATTGTCCTGTGCATGGAGCTATGTCTTCTACACTTTGGAACAACTTCTAGCTCATTTATGTATTTTTGGGGTCACCTTGAACATTGTGGAATGTCTTTTATCCTGTTTCCAGGTTAGTAGAGAAGTTAAAACACTGCCTCATAATATGATTCAAATATGTGAATGAGCTAGAAGCTGACACCGAGAATAGAGAGCACAACAGAAACACGGGACTAAGTCCATAATTAAACAGTGACGTGACTGGCAGATAAGATAGTTATTAGCACCACCAACTTAAGTTAAAGCTTTTTAAAAAAATATACGAGCAAATCAAACGAGCAACACCAAAAGCCTCCCCAGGGTTTCTCCTTATGTGGAAGTATATAACATTTTCCTGTACTCCATACAAGAATATTTTGAAGGTTACAAGTCCCTCCACCCATCCCTAGGGAAAGAGGCAAATTGTGCAAGGCTTTCGGAATGAATTCCTGTCATGAGGTCATGAGGGAATGTGTTTTCTTCCTGATTCTAAATCACAAATATCGCAGTGATTTATCCATGAAGGCAGGCCAGTAATCGACTTCAGAAAGTTTTTCCTTTAACACATCTCCTGGCACATGCCTAAACTGGTTGCAAATGATCCGTTCCCATCGAGTCCCACTCTCTCCAGTCTACCTGATTTTATGGTGATGTTTTCCTGGAGAGAATTCAATCTGAATTTCAATCTGAATTTCCCTCAATAAAACTCGGGGCTGGCTTTTCTTAACTTTAATCACTTGGAACTTCTCAAAGCACACAGGTGCCAGACATCAAGTTGACACATCGAACACCGGAGGGAACATGTGTTCTTTCTGGAGGGGACGGGGTGGGGACTCAGCAAGGGACCATTACGATCCATGGGATCATCCGAGTTGGCTGCTGAGAGGCGCCACACATTCAGACCGGGAGGCAAGGAGAAACTGTCTGGATTCCACAGCAGACAGCATCATTTTGCACACTTTTGCAGAAATTAACTTCGGTAACCACTCTGACCCTCAATGACACTAAATGCTTTTCTTTAGAACAATTAAAAATTCCTACTTGTTCTCTTGATTGCCTGTTCCACCCCTCATTTCTCTGGATCAATGGTTCTCAACCTTCCTAATGCTGTGTCTCTTTAATACAGTTCCTCATGTTGTGGTGACCCCCCAACCATACAATTATTTTTGTTGCTACTTCATAACTGTAATTTTTGCAGCTGTGATGAATCCTAATGTAAACATCTGATATGCAGGATATCTGATATGTGACCCTGGGAAAGGGTTGTTTGACCCCCCCAAAGGGGTCGAGACCCACAGGTTGAGAAACACTGCTCCGGAGACTTCTGGCGCTCCTGTTTTGAGCAGTGCCCAGTGTCACACTGTATGGTGAGAACGTCTCTGCCATTGCCACAGCCCTCCTTCTCCCAGTGAGAAATGTTCAGTTTACTTATTTTTTCACTCCACATATAATGTAACAAGCCTAAGTGATGTCAGAGATGGGAAAGCAACAGTTTGTGAAGCAGATGTGGTCTGTGACCCAGAACCAGTGAGTGGTCCCAGTCTCAGAGCAACATGGCTGCTGTGTGACCCGTGACACTCCCACTACTGTGCAGGACAGTTGTAGAAAGTTGGTGTTTCTTTTGAAAGTTGACTTAACGTTTATTTGTTACTCTGTATCCAGCAATCAAAAGTTCTAAAAGCTTTATATTTCAAAGAGCAGAAACTCCCTGCCTCCAGAATTGTAGTCCTTACCCTCCTCCTCATTGCTGGCTCTGCCCCTCAAGGAAAGCCACACCCAATTCTTTCAGCTAGTTCTTCTTGCTTTTAGCATCTATTTATTTCTTTAAAGAGTGTGCTGTCATCATATCACCACTAGTGGAGGAGCTATTTCTTTAATGATACGACCTTTGACAGGATGATCACACACCAGGGCAGGGTCCAACTCCCCAGAACAGCTGGGTAACACAAACTAGAATCAATGGGGAAAGAAGAAGGGGGTGGAGGAGGAGGAGGAGGAGGAGGAGGAGGAGGAGGAGGAGGAGGAGGAGGAGGAGGAGGAGGAAGAAGAAGAAGAAGAAGAAGAAGAAGAAGAAGAAGAAGAAGAAGAAGAAGAAGAAGAAGAAGAAGAAGAAGAAGAAGAAGAAGAAGAAGAAAGAATTAACCTCAAATTTGGGTGGTGTCCTGGCTAGTTTTATGTTGATTTGATACAAGCTAGAGTCTTTTCAAAGAGGGAATCTTAATTGAGAAAATGCCCTTCCTAGATTGGTCTGTGGGCAAGGCTGTGGTCCATCTTGTCAATTGGTGATTGATATGGGAAGGTCCAGCTTACTGGGAGTGATGTCACACTTGGGCGGGGTGCTAGAAGAAAGCCGATTGAGCAAGCCACGAGGAGCAAGCCAGTAAGCAGCACTCCTCCATGGTCTGTGCTTCAGTTCCTGCCTCCAGTTTCCTGTCCTGGACATATAAGGTTAACCCTTTCTTCCAGAAGTTACTTTTGGTTTTGGTGTTTTATCACAGCAATAGAAACCCCAAGTACTACAGGTAGAAAGGGATGGAGGACCATGATGGGGGGAGGTTGAATATGTTTAAATTTTTGAAAAGGAAATAAAGTGTTAAATAAAAAGAAAACAACTGTTTAAAGAAAAAGTGCTCTGTTGGTATGGGATGGGACATTCTCTGAGGTCCACAGATCTCCAGGGCTGCTCAAGTCTATCCCCATATGACTCATTTTCTGTCTGCACATCCATCTATTGACACTGAAGTATTGGTGTGTTCTACAATGATTGGACTGCCAATCATTTCTCCCTTTAAGTTGTAATGTTTTTTTAAACATATTTAGATACTTGAATATTAGGCACATAATATTTATAATATGCTAATTCTTTCCATTGATTTGGTCCCCTTATAATATGATGGCACTCTCTGGCTCTTGTAAGTAGATTTTGACTTAAAGTCTGTTCAATTTGATACACACACACACACACACACACACACACACACACACACACACACGTATTTTCCCTTTGTTCCTCCCTTTCCTCTGTCTCTTCCTTCCCTTAATTCTTCTCTTTTTTATTTTTCAGATAAAGTCTCAGCTCATACTAGCTTCAAATTCACAAGTCTGCTGCCTCTGCCTCACAGTGTTGAGACTGCAGGGATATATTGCCATACCCATCTACCTCTGTTTTTTTTTTTCCAATGGTCATTTGCATGCCATCTCTGTTTGTACCTTTTCATGTCCACATTCCTAAAACATCTGTCCTAAAGGTGCATGGAAACTTCCAGACAACTTCAAGCTAGAAACCTTTAGCCTCTGATTTACTTTAGTACCTCAGTCCTGGGTCCTCAGTGATCACATTTATGCCTAAATACCTATTAATTTCTATACTCCATTCTACTGAAGTTTTCTTATTTAAAATATTTAAAAGACACAGTTTCCACATGACGGAAGCTTCTATAGATCTCCATGAATGTAGCACCCACCTAAGCCATTTATATCAAAGATTAAAACTATAAGTAAAACTACACCACCACCTGTGCAGATTGCATGATTGAAGTAGTGGAAAGAGAAGTACTAAAGATGGACTGGTTCATAAATGTGTTCAGAGCTCCCAGCCTATGAGAGTCAGAAAAGAAAATGAAATGAAATCAGATTAAGAGTTTTCTTTCTCCACTCATCTCAGAGGAATGTGTGATGTTTTATAGGACTGAGTAGCAGGACGATGTGGAGCCCTGGTAAGTTTTCTTTGGCTAGATGACTGAGTATTATTTAACGTCACTGTTCACTTCTTGAAGAATAAGAAGGCTGCAAAGTCCATGCCGTATATGCAGCTAACAGATAAAATCATCCATTTACAACAAAAGGGAAGAGATACCACAATGCATTTATTTTAGGTAATAAGGATCACGAGGGAACCCAGGTGTTGAGACTCTGGGAAAAAAACGAAAACACACTTGAACTCAACACCAACCAAACGTTTTCATTCTTCAATGTTGTCCTTTCTTCCATAATGTTACATTGAATTCTTACTATCTTTGAATTACAAGCTTGTCTGCTGTAAGAGGCAGCTATGATGAAATGGTTTTACTTCTCATTTAGTTCTACTTATCTCTATAGCAATAATAAGAGATGACTGGAGGTCATTAACATGTCCTAAGATCAAAGGGCCACCAGTCCTCCTTAGCGGATCACTGCTTGAAAAGAAAACCCGAGCAGACATGCTTCACCTTGGTGCAGCACCTGGAGACCAGCCCTGACTACCAGCGTTACCAATATTCCATTTTCTTTTCATTAAGCAGTAGCACGGTGAGTAGTCAGATTCGATCTGTTAGAAATGTGACAAAAGGAGGCTGCTACCATGGAAACCTACCTGATGGCCTTTGTGGTGAGCTCCCTGTTACTCAGATGCTAGCAACTTCATACAATACAGGGCTGGTCAATGTTGGCCATGCAGCTTCCTCACAAGAGCCCTGATAAATAACGTTAATGAATACCTTGAATGTGGCAATCTAAAGGAACATTGTTTTTGTCTCAGCTCATCACTAGATAGGCACAGGGGACCATGCCTTAAGATACACTTTGGACTGCAAAGTGAGAGCCAATTCAAGACCATTTCCCACTATTTATCTCATAAAAACAAACTACGTCATTGCTTTAAGGAATCACATACCAAGGAATAAACTATTAAAAGACAGAGAATTATTGTCTGCTTTTGTTCAACAGATCAAGTTCACTTAATTATCTGTGTATCAGTTACTTCTATATGGTGACACCTTCAAGGAAACTTCCATTCAAAGGCTTAGTGTACAGTGTTATAAATCTAATTTTATTTTCTCTGTGTGTCTATTTCATTTGCTCAAGTCTAGGCAACATCTCTACTGATTTGATATACGATTAAAAACTTTGATTTCTATAATTTGGTACCTTTAAGAAGTAAATGTACAGGCCGGGCGGTGGTGGCACACGCCTTTAATCCCAGCACTCGGGAGGCAGAGCCAGGCGGATCTCTGTGAGTTCGAGGCCAGCCTGGGCTACCAAGTGAGCTCCAGGAAAGGCGCAAAGCTACACAGAGAAACCCTGTCTTGAAAAACCAAAAAAAAAAAAAAAAAAAAAAAAAAAGAAGTAAGTGTACATAGTCAAAATTTTAACTGAGTCAACAGGTCTTTGTAGGTGCTAGGGGTTGGCAAACTGCTAGTAAACTGTGTCTGTTAGGATACTATTTCTTTTATTATTATTATTATCATCATTATTAGTAGTATTGTTTATGTTTGTGTGTATGCTACAATGTGAATATGGATACATTGGGTGTCTGTCCCCATCTCCTACCTTTTGAGACAGGGTATCATTTTTGCTGCCGAGTATGTTAAACTAGCTGGCCTGCAAGCTTTTGGGGATCCTCCAGTCTCCACCTTCCAGCTCCCCACAGGACTGCTGAAATTACAGATGCATGCACTTCCACATCTGTCCTTCTGTGGCTTCTGGGGATTCAAACTGCTACTTGCATGGCAAGCACTATTCCTAGGGAGCCATCATCCCAGTCCTTCAGAGGCCATTTCTAAGGATGGGTTTTATGTGAAATCCTGGCTACTACCATGCATGTCTCCGCCAGTGTGTAGCTCTGTAAACAGCCTCTTTCTTTCTTCGAGTTGTGTTGATAAATTATCATTGAGAGTGGAATGCTCGGTGTGGACAACCAAAAAAAAATGAGAAAACTGATAATTTAATCATTTCTAAAGACTCATTCTCAACATTTTCTAGAAAGAAAAATATGTTTTGACAAACATTACTTACTCTAGTTCTCACTTATTTTTTTTTAAAGATAGAGAAATTCATCTCTGAGGAAATGCAACTGCCAGTGTGTGGGAAAGGCACCCACCATCTGTTCTGCCCTGCATCTTAGCTTCTTCAAAGTGCAAGGATTCAAGCGATCTATTAGTTGTTGCCTTTTTTTTTTTTAAGACAAGATCTTCCTCTGGCATTGACATGAAAATCTTCCTACTTCTGCCTCTAAGTGCTTGGATTACAGGTGTGCATTGTGATGCCGGCCTGGATGGAAGTTTTCGACAATATACACTATCCCTTTGTTCCACTATTAATTATTTTGACTTAGCAAGTTCCTTCCAGACACCAGGTATTTCCCCGGGCCATGTGACTAACAGGAGAAGTGCCATAGCTCTTGCCCATAAGATTACAGCCTAGTTGTGGTGTAGTGTGGTATATGGGTTTGTCAAAGCTGTGCCACTGATGATGTTGTGAGTCCTTGAAAGGGGAACCACAGGTGAGTCACAGTGCCAGAGAAAATTTCTTGGAGGACACAATATCTGATCTGAGATTCAAAGATAGATTAAGGATGATTGTGAGGCCCAGAAACAAATAGTTCAGGCAGAGCAATGAACATGTTTCTGAGGTGAGTTCACGGAACTTCAACTAGTTTAATGGAGCTGATAGGTGGAGCTTTGAAGAGGAGGCAGGCAGAATCTCTTCTTACAGTGTTATCTATGTTCAGCCAGGAACTTCCCATGTTATGAGAACATCCAGTTTCTCCATCAGCTCTTTCTCTTTTTTTTTTTTTAAATTTGTGCATTTGATACTTTCCAAGTTCTACCTCTATCCCCACTCCCCCTAAAAAATTCTAATAAGAGAGCTGTCCAGCAATTGAAGATTGCATAAGCGAAATATGGTAGTTTGGGCTGGGGTAACAGTTAAGTACTATAGTTAGCCTGCATAGTACTTAAGCATAAGAACTCAATCCCCCAGAACTCACACTTGAAAAGTCAAGTCTGTTCCTGGGGCTTGCTGGGCACCTGGCCTGAATGACTTGGAGAGCTCCTTGTCTGGTTGTGGCCATCTTAGTTTCTGGGGGCAGTACAGGCTGAAAAACGTGTGCTGAAGTGGTGGAGGAGGGAAGGTCACAAGTTCAACACCATGCTGGATTACATCTTCGGAGCTGGAAAGATGGTTCAGCAAGTAGAGTGTCTGCCAGTCAAGCCTGATGACCTGAGTGTCACATGTCAAGGTCAACAGAGGGAAGAGACTCCATGAAGCTGTTCTCTGACCTCATATACATGCCATTTCATGGTGTACACTCTCACCCCTGCATACCATGCACATGTACAATAACCATTTTAAAAAGATTTTTTAAAAATGAGGTGGATGATGCCTGAGGAACAATTGCCTAGGTTGTCCTCTGGTACACACAGTCCCACTCATGCATGCACAAATGTACACAGGCATGTATGCACACCCACTCACACAAACTATCCACCTGCACCCAAATGCACACATGCACCAGAACACACACACACACACACACACACACACACACACTCACACACACACACTCACACACATACATACATACACTCAGAATGTGGTATGTCTGTACATGAAGCATTATTCAGCTTTAAAGAGGAGTGAGTTGCTCATACAAACTACAACATGTTAAATGAAAGAAGCCAGTTATAAAAGGGCACACACTGTATGAGTGCTATCTGTTTGAAA
The DNA here is from genome assembly GCF_049852395.1 of Peromyscus maniculatus bairdii. NCBI lineage: Eukaryota > Metazoa > Chordata > Mammalia > Rodentia > Cricetidae > Peromyscus > Peromyscus maniculatus. Next base: position 45,516,868 of record NC_134867.1, on the reverse strand, counting down.
TGTCCAGAATAGTCAAATGCATGTAGAGTGAAAGTAGATTAGTCATTGCTGGTGGTTAGTGGGGGTTAGAGAATAAGGAATTGCAGCCTAGGGGATAAAAGGATTCTCCTGGGGGATGGTACAAATGTCTAGGGGTTAGAGTAGTCACACACCAACAGCCTCACACACTGATTGCACACGTTAAAGGAGAATTTGTGGTGTGCAAATTATTTCTCTCCAACACAAAAAGAGCAAGGTAGAATTATAGATAAAACAAGTTCTATCATACGTTGATAGTTGTTGAAAATAGAAGATGGGGAGAAACTATACCATTCCCCAAAATAGAACAGAGGAAATTCCAGATGTCTAATGTTTTACACACCTTCATTTTCACATTTAGATCATTTTACATCATAAAGAAAGCCACAGCCAGACAGTAGCAAGTCTCACAACTGACTGTCACCAAACCTGTGGGTCCAGACTCCTTTGGGAGTTGCATATCAGATATTTGCATTAAAATCCATAACGGTAGCAAAATTACACTTATGAAATGGCAACAAAATGATTTTATGGTTGGGGTCAGCACAACATGAGGAACTGCATTAAAGGGTCGCAGCGTTAGGAAGATTGAGAGCCACTGTGCTAGAAGGTCGGGCTACAGGAACAAGCAGAAGAGGCATAGTTCTTACATTCAGAACATCACGGTTGGATGGATAGAAGACTCTTAAGGGACAATTCCAGCAAGTGACTGGGAAGAGGACACTGAGATCTAAGACAGATGGGGAAATCAGTTTTCTTAAAAGAAGTGATGTTGAGGGTGGTAGCTAAGTAGGGCAGGGGATGGGATTGGAAGCAGAGTGAGAGCTGAGAAGAAAAATATGAAAAATTTGATGTCTTAAAGGAAGGAAGAATATGGCATGTGTATTAGAGGGTTCACCAGAGCCACAGAAAGAGGTTTATTTGGGAGGAACTGGCTCACTGATTAAGGATTTGAGAAGTCCCACTGTCCACTGTCTGGAAGCTGGAGGTCCAGAAAAGCTGGTGGTATAGTCCCGCCCAAGCCCAAATCCATAAGAACCACAGCTTCTGAGTCCACAGGCTCTAGACCCAGAAACTCCGATGGCTGAATGTAAGAGACAGCTATACATACTCAACCAGAGACTGCAGGTTGCCCATCTCACACCATTCTTCCCACCTTCTTGGATGAGTCTGATATTTATCTAGTCTGTAGATTCTCATGCCAACTTCTTCCCAATGCACCATCACAGAAAACTGGAAGGAATGTTTTGAGAACTATCTGGGTTTCTCTTAGCCCAGATTAACACCCAGTATGTCTGAGGGACAGAAAGAAGTGAAGTGTGGCTGAAGGACAAAAAACAGTGGATAACAGTCAGGTGACTAATAGTCAGGGGCTAGATTATATGGGGCCTCTGAAGATTTTGTCCATGTATTTTAGTGGACCAGCTTTCTAGAGGCTCCTGTGGCTTTGTTCCCATTCTCTATCTGATTGAACCTAAAATCCTGTGTATGGATTGCACCATCTTTTGGTACAACCTTGGGCTGAATAAGAATGAAAGAAAGAAAGTTCAATCCTCGGTGTGGCAAAAAATTTCCTACAATAAAGAATCCTTCATCTGCAATTGGAAATAATGTTAAGAACAAAGGTAAGCTTGACAAGATGAATTTAAATCTGCTGGAACTGATTTAGAGAAAGACTGAATTGTACAATGTGTCCTGAATGGCCGTTGGCCTGTAGTGGTCTGAGTGAGAATGACCCTCATAGGCTGATGTATTTGAATGCTTGGTCCCCAATTAGTGAACTGTTTGGGAAGGATTAAGAAAAGTGTGGCCTTGTTGGAGAAGCTGTTTCATTGGAGGTGGGCTTTGAGGTTTCAAAAGCCTGAGTCAGGCCCAACCATCCACCCCCCCCTCTCCCTCCTGCTTCTGTTCCCTACTCTCTGCCTGCTGCTTGCGGAGCAGATTTAAGCTCTCAGATACTGTTCGTGTGCCATGCCTGCCTGCCTGCCTGCCTGCCATGCTCCCTATCACGATGGTCATAGACTCATCCTCTGAAACTGTAAGCAAGTCCCCAATTAAATGCTTCCTTTTATGGGTTGCCCTGTCATGGTGTCTCTACTCAGCCATAGAAAACTAAGACAGGGTCATTTTCCAGGGAAGTAAAGCGTTCATCAGATTCCTCCACATCGAAATTAGAGATGAGTAGATATTAGAAACGATGGAAAGGTTACTTACTGCAAGGGCACTTCAGGAGGACCTTTAACGCAGTCAAGGTATGGCTTTTGAAACCTAGGAATTTTCAAAACTGAGAAAAAGCAAAATCTAAACCTACTTGGACATTTGCTCCTGTCACACAAATAAAGGAGTGATACACTAGAAAAGAGGGTTTTTCCTTTAAAGTTTGTTCTGGGATAGCTTAACGTCTATGTTAAACTCACCTACCTGGAATAGGGTTTGCTATAAGGATACCTGAAAGGCAAATAGCATGATTTCACACTGTACTCAATTTAAAAGATTTCTTCTTATTTATTATTATTATTATTATTATTGTTGTTGTTGTTTTGTTTGTTTTTTGAGACAGGGTTTCTCTGTATAGTTTTGGCACCTGTCCTGGATCTTGCTCTGTAGCTCATCACAGAGATCTTCCTGGCTCTGCCTCCTCTCAAGTGCTGGGATTAAAGGTATGTGCTACCACCACCTGGCCCTAATATTATTTTTTATTCAGATTTTTATTAAATTTATTCATTTTGTGTATGTGTGTGCATAAGCACTTGTGTGTAGACACAAATGTGAGATAGTGCACACACTTCTGATCTTGGAGATCAGAAGATGTCTTTAAAAATCTAATGAAATTATATTTAAATCAAACTAATTATATATATGAATTAATTTCTGAAAATTTTATACATGCAAACAATGTATCTTGGCCATATTCATCCCCACACTCTCTCCCTCCAGATCCCTCTAGGTCCCTCAACATATCTATCTTTTTCTCAACTTCATCATAAAAGAAATAAAAAACCCCACTGAGTACAGTTAGTGCTGCTCATGTGCACATGGGTGTGGAGTCACCCACCAGGACATGGGTTCTCATCCTGTGGATCACAAGCCCTTTGGAGGTCCAACGACCCTTTCACAGGGGTCACCTATGATACCCTGCATATCAGATATTTACATTCCAATGCAAAACAGTAACACAATTACAGTTAGGAAGTAGCAATGAAATAATTTTATGGTTGGGGGGGTCACCATGACATGAGAAACTGTATTCAAGGTTTGTAGCAACAGGAAGGTTGAGAAACACTCATTAAGGCATAGGCAGCTTATCAATGGCTGACCTTTTCCCACAAAGAATAGCAACTCTCTCATTCAGCAGCCATCAACTGCCATTAGCTCCCCAGTCGGGGTGGGGTATCCAGAGCCCCTTCCTCATTCATATTAGAATTTTACCTTGGTCTTGATCTTTTGGAGGTCTTACTCAGGGAACAGGAGCTGCTGTGTGTGTACATGTGTATGACTGCCTGGTCATCACATTGGACAACAGGTGCCTTAAGGCATCTTGTCGGCCCAATAACTTCCTAAACTTTTTAATGGATTTATTTGGTTAAAATTTCATATAGGTGGTGGGTAGCAAAGGGAAACCACAGGTCCTGTGTTGCTGAAAAGGACTTTGCCTGAAGTGGCAACTCTTTGGCTCACTGACAATGTCTGACGAGCTACTCACCCCTCTAGGGGGATGAACAGATCTAACCAGAGTCCTCGTGACAATTCTTGGATTTCTCAAGAGGCTGGCAAGAATTTATGAATGAATTGTCACGTTTGTCTTGCAATCTCCTAGCAGAGCCGAGAAGTCAGCTCATCTAAACCACAGAATTCCATTTACTTCTTATCCAATGTTTTTTTTCCAACCAGATGTCATGGGGCTAAGTCACTTATGGCTCTTGCAAAATGGTTTGTATTTGTACCTGTAAATTTATGCATTGTTTCAGTTTATGTAAGATTTCTGTATGCCGTTCTCAGATTTTAGGGGTGACTTACACATTTGCTTTTTCCACTCTCATGTGAAAAATTCACAGCCCAGGGACACGTCATCATGCAAAGAAAAATAAACGTGATAACAAAATGGAAATGTCCCTCAAAAACTTCAAGCTAGGAAAAAACAAACTGTTGGGGGAGTTTTAAGTAGAAGGACTAACATGATGAAATCTGAATTTTAAAAACAAACTCTCTTGCGAAGAAGTAGGGAAATGCATAGGAGGCTGTAAAAGGTTGCGAAGAAATTAGAGTCACGGCAAGGGGATGGAAAAATAGGGTCTGCCGAGCAGGCTGCGGGGAGTGGCCATCAAAAACAGGTGGCAGAGGAAGCGGGCAAAACACCCACTCGCCCAGCCAGTCAGCTGCCAACCACTAGAGAACCCACTCAAAGAAGGGTGTTGTGACAAGGCTGAAGAGAGAGAGAGAGAAAAGAAACAAACAAAACAAACAAGCCAACCAAAAAGAACTGAAGAGATGACTTGGGTGGTGAAGAGTTTGCTCAGCAAACATGAGAATTTGCTCTCTAGCCTTGACAGAGAAACATCTGAGCCTTGGGAAAGTACCTGCAATCCCAGAGCTAGGCAGGCGGCTGAGAGAGGTGGATCCCTGGAGTATCCTGGCCAGCCAATCCAGCTGGATCCAGGGGCTCTAGCTTCAGTGAGAGGCTCTCTCTCACAAATGGGGCTGGGGACTGACTGAAGAAGAAATCCAAAGTTAGCTTCTAGCCCCCATTTGCACAGAACCCCCCACCCCACACACCCCACCCCACACACACACCGGCGCGCGCGCACACACACACACACACACACAGCATTAGTGGAGAGAATTGAGGTTGATTTACGCTGCTGCAATTACACAAGTGTCCACAGTCCTTGGCTGTAGCAGGAACCGTAAAAGGTCTTATTAATAAAACAAACCTGAGGCCAGTTACTGGGATCAATGCTGGTAGATCAGAGAAGCAGAACAAGCTACAGCCACCTCACCTCGCCAATTCATCAGCTGATCCTGTTTCCTTAGACTGGAAGCCTCTGAGTCCTCATCCAGAATGAATCTCAGCTGAACTGTGCTGCTCGAAAGTCTGAATGCCAAACCAGCCAAATGCTCAACCAGGCCAAATGCTTCTAGTTCCTGGTCCTCATGCCTTACATATCTTTCTGCCTTTTACCATCACTTCCTGGGATAAAAGGCATGTGTCACCATGCCTGGCTCTTTCCAATGTGGCCTTGAACTCACAGAGATCCAAGGTGGATTTCTCCCTCTGGAATGCTAGGATTAAAGGTGTGAGCGCCACCATTTTCTAGCCTCTGTATCTAGTGGCTGTTCTGTTCTCTGACCCGAGATAAATTTATTAGGGTACATAATATTTTGGGGAACACAATACCACCACACTTGGCTCTGTTTGTACCTCACATCTCTGGCTGTGCAACGGTGACCTCCTTTTTTTTTTGCCCCGAGGACATCTTCTTCCTCTCGCTGGACCTTTCAAAGTCTAATTCTTGTTCATCCTCAGTGGAGCACCGTATAGGTTACTTCTGTGGACAAGCTTTTCATGACCCTTAGGTAGGCCAGGGAACCTTGCTTTTTATTTTACTGCGACCTTCAGAAGACCGCCATCTTTGTGAACAGAGAAAAGCTTCTAGAAACTGCTTGCCTCCCCCATCTATGCATTGTCTGGTGAGTGGGAAGCACTCAATAGATGCTTGTTTGAGAAAGTTAATGAATTTTGTTCCGTATCAACATATCTACATATTTCCAAATATGGAAGAATAAAAATATAATGATATCCAAGGCAGTTATATGCTTCTCTGCCTCTGAAAATTATTAGGGGAATCTTTCAACTGTAGGTAGTTCAAGTTTTTTTATGGTGATTTGAGAACAAGTTTTGCTTGCTATTTTCATTCCTCTCCACTTTACATTCCAGTGAGTCCTGACAGCGGACCTCAACTCTGGTCCAGCTATCTCCTCTTCTGAATTGGCACTTCCATTTTCAATTAGTTTTTATTCTGTGCCTCCAATGCAGAGAGGCACCTGTCTCTCCCCCCCTCTTCCCCCCCGGGTTATTGCTGGCCATGGATACCACATGGTGACGGTGAGCCTGGGAGGGCCTGGAGCCACTGTAAGGGCATGCGCAGACACCTCACATGCAGCCCACCAGAGGGCATGCTCGGAGACTCCAGGGGCTCTCAGGGTCTCAGAAGCCCGAGACAGCTCCCCTCAGGGAAGCGGGGAGGCTGTTAGGAAGTAAAACCCTCTTCGACTTGAGATGTTTTCAGTGCATAAACTGGATCATCTCCCGCACGGGCTGTCACTCCAACAGAGTGTGGCCTTCGGGGCTTCTTCCCGAAGTTTACGAGCTTGTGTTGGCAATTTAAGTAAATCAGGCAGGTGGGAAAAGAGACAATAAAGCTGAGATTCAATCTTAGAGAAATGGGTAGCAGGGACATTGTAGACACTTTATGTGGTTACTATTGAGCAAAGTGTAAGGCAGGTGTGATATATGTACATGTAATAAATTCTTATATACATACTTTGCTTTCATTTAAAACTCACATACCACCATAATTTCTCTTATTAAGCTAATGTAGGACTATTTTTTGTATCATTCTGACTGTTGTCATGTCTAAAGACTATTAACACTTAGAACCTGTAGACAAGGAGGCTGTCTTTTGGTTTGGTTTGGTTTGGTTTTGGTTTCTCTGTGTAGCTTTGTGCCTTTCCTGGAACTCTCACTCTAGACCAGGCTGGCCTCAAACTTACAGAGATTCGCCTGCCTCTGCCTCCTGAGTGCTGGGATTAAAGGTGTGTGCCACCACTGCCTGGCCTCTCTATCTTCTTTAAGACTTCAGATCTTTCTTTTACTCTGGACAGTGAGGGGAGGGGACTTTGAGAACAAATACTGAAACAAAATTCAAACCCCACGACTCTAGCTCATTTTAAAATCCCCTGATGGAAATGAATAAGAGACGCCAGTAATGCTTCATAGAGAAGCTGAACCAAGTGTGGGGCATGAGAGAAGGATCCCAGAAAATGAGGCACCAAGGCTGGGGCCTGAATGATGAGCAGGACTGAGAGAGACGAGAGTGGACTCCTAGTCTGGAAGAAGTGAGCTGGGTGGAGGTATGGAGAAAGAGAAAGCGTCACGGCTGGGAGGAACTTACTGTGCTTTACAATCAGAGAGGGGTCACAGCGGCTGGATGACTAAGCTATGACAATAACTTAGTCCATAGGAGCGAAGAGAAATCCACATACTCAGAGCACTTTTTTAAAAAAGCGATGTGATCTGTGGACAGACAGGAAAACAAGAGTGGTTCAGGAACCTAGACCACAGTGTTACCCACGGAGGCGGAGCAAAGAGTGAGGATTCTGAAGATGCCCGGGATGCACAATGCCTGGCAACCCGTGGTCTGTTGCTGACGCTAGAGAGATGACTTCAGGATATCCCGTGTGTTTCCGGCATGAATACTAGGTGGGTGATGATGCTGGCGGAGGGATGGGATAGGGAGATCAGGCATGGCTTGAAGTGGTTTTGTAATTGCTAACTGAGTAGATATGGAAAAGCTTAAGAGAATTTCTGAGCTGATGGGCTGAAATGGAGGGAGGTTTTGCAGTCACAGGAGAGACAGGCTGACATGGGAAGAATGAATGAGGAGTTGGCCCTGGGTTCTGAAAAACTCCAACATGGAGTTTGGGGTAGATGAGAGAGCTTGAAAACTCACCTGACCCATGCCACAGTGGACACTCTGTGGGACCTGGAGCATACTGTCAGTTGTCCATGGAGACTTCTTGTTAGAATACAAGAAAACAATGCCTTCTCAACCAAGTGCTTGTGAAAAATGAGCAGATTGGAATAATGGGAAAGCAATGACATTCTCAACTCTCAGGGGAAAGCTGAGCTCTGGAAATAACTTAATACATGAACCATAGGAACATTTCAGAAAAACGCTTTCCACATTCCTAATAAGCTGCAGAGACAATCAGCATGAAGGAGGATCAAGACCCATGAGAAGAACAGGGCGCAAAATGGAAATAAAAAAAGTTGGAAGAGAAAGAGACTCTGCAGACATGCAGTATTTTTTTTTTCTTTTGCCTGGAGAGAATGCAAGACTTTCCTGAGGGTCCCTATGTGTTCATTAGTCTCCACAATTCTGAGAGGCAGATGCTTATTCCCATTTATAGTAGGCAAAAATGAGGCCATGAGAGGAGCAGGAATTTTCCCCAAGATCCCAGGGAGTCGGGAGCTGAACAGAGCATCTGAAACACCTGAATACCCACGTCTAGACTCAGCCTAACCTCTGCCTCTGAGGAAAGAAGCAATGGGGAAGGGCGCCCAGGGGCCTCAGTGACCTAGCACGCTCAGAGAAGGAAGAGACCAATGATGGCTACTACACGGAGCGCCAGGGATGTGGTGGCCAATGTGTGCCAATTTCTGATTATTGTGTGTGTGGTGTACCTGTGTGTGGCGCATGCATGAACACCAGTGGGATGGGTGTATGCACCCTTACACGTACCCGTGAAGGCCAGGGCAGGTCATCAGGTGTCTTCCTTCCTCTATCAATTTCCACTTCCTACTACTGCCTGGAGAGGAGGTCACTCACTGAACCGGAAGTTCATCCTTTTGGATAGGGTGGCTAGCCAGTAACCTCTCAGGATCTGCCTGCCTCTGCCTGTCAGTGCTCTTCAAACTCAAGTGTTCACAATTACAAAGCAAGTGCCCCTTCTTACCCACCGAGTCATCTTCCTGGACTACCCTTTCTCTGGTCTCATGAAATCCTCACTGACCACCTTCATCATCTTTTTTTTTTTTTTTTCCTAACAGGGGCACTGAGGACCACAGGGAAACATGGCTGGTTCCCTTGACCTCTGACTGGGGCAGCACACACACACTTACTTGTTTGCTCTTGGAAAATTTCTTGCCTTGAGGCTGCTCTTGTCATTGGGCCGCTGAGACACCTCAGTGCCAAACTGTTAAACCAGATTCCCATGAAGCTTACCCATCTCTAGAACGCAAGTGGAAGGACAACAGATGTCTCACCACTGTACCTCCTCTCCCCTCCACTCCCCTCCACTCCCCTCCCCTCCCCTCCCCTCCCCTCCCCTGGCTCAGGCAGGCTGTCCCATGGCTGCCCCTCCCCTCCCCTCCCCTGGCTTAGGCAGGCTGTCCCATGACTGGCCCTCCCCTCCACTCCCCTCCCCTGCCATGTCCTTCCTGGCTCCACTGTGACAACTGAGGAAGGCTCCTAGATCAGATTCCAGCCGCAGCTCCACCATTTCCCAGGGTTTCCTCTCATGCCTGCCTTCAGTGGGTGTGAAGAGATGTTTCCTTTTCTGAAGGGGACACAGAACTCAAACCCAATTAGCCATGGCACTCTCCCCCTTTCCCAGCTAGGCTGGGAGCAGATGGGTAGGGAGATGGTGAAGAGAGTCATGGTGAAGAGGGGGCTGTTCGGTGATGGGGATGGAAGCAGAGTCCTTGGCTGCTCCTACTTTTACCCTTCATGAGCCCCAGGAGAGAGATTTCACTCTAGAATGTGAGGCACTTATAACCCAGCTCTTTGAGCTTGGGCGCAGTTCTGCAATACCAGGAAATCAGAAGAAGAAGAAAAAAAAAACAATCTCAAATACTATGAAAGACATAAAAGTCAACAGGGAAGGCCATTATGGTGGAATAAACTGTTCAGGTTGAACCGAGAAAAACGCAATCTTCTGGTCAAAGAACAACTACATGTTGGCCATATTTGTTCAGCTGGTGAAGAACATCCTACTGAATGGGGCTTTAATGTGATCTAAAATTCCATTTTCTTTCTAATGTTTTTCTCATGTCTAAGAATATTATGTTTTAGAGTACAGTTTAATTTTTTTTGTCAAAAAATTTTCTGTGTGTTTGAAGACAATGCATATAAAGAGAAATGTGTTTTCAGCAAGAGCTTGAGAAAACACAGAAAGATGCCAATAAGAAAACAAGACATAATCCAGGATTCTGTGACTGAGATGAGTTTGATGGGACATAGAATTCAGATCTGGAACCATTTGGGATTGGACCATAAAAGGGAAATCACACTGCATTCTGATTTCACTTTATTTATTTATTTATTTTTATGCTGGGAAGTTGTTTAATGAACACATTTGGGATAATGAGATTTGGAATATGGAATCTGTCTAAAACCATCAGGGCTGTGAGACAATGAAAATGATATTTTCGTGTCCCTTAGAGTTGCTTTGGATTTCTAAAGTAAAGACTGAGTGAATGAGGAGAGTGAATCACAGAGAGCGAAAGTACTTAACACCCTAACTGAAAATTCTCAAATCCTCCAGAAGAAAACATTAGGAGCTTTTATCGCTGTTGGCTGTGGAGCCTCTGAGAACCGACTGCAACAAACAAAGTTTTTACTGTGATGGCAGTCTTGTTCTCAGGGCTCCATTAAAACACCACAGGGGTCCCCCCAACCCCTGCAGACTCATACTCATACCATCCTCTTCCATAATTTCAATCCTGGGGTCCAAAAAGGGGAAGCAGGGGAGTGCAGCCCCAACCCAGGAATGGGGCTGAATTCCTAGGCTTGACTGCATTTGACGTTTTCTTCAAAACACACAGAAAAGCAAAAACTCACATAATAATAAATTCATCCACAGAATGACTCTTCACACAGGAGAAGGCAGCCGAGGGCACAGTTAAAGGTGTGGACTCAGCCATGTTCCTGGGCTTGCACTCTTGTTTTGGCAAGAGGTGCATAGTTTGTCTTAGGCAAGCTAACTATCTTCTGTGAGCTTTCCTTCCTTCTCTGTGGACTGGGTAAGAACTGCCTATGTGGCATGCTCAGCGTCTTACAAAAGGGTACAGAGAAATGTGTAGGAGGTGATGGCAGTGGGGAGGTGTATGGGGAAGGAGTTGAGAACTCCTCAGAAATAGACAAGCATTTGAGTGACTGAGAGGGAAACTCAGTAGGCAGGCAGAAATGCTTATGAGGAGTCTGGAGTGACCTAGGGATGCTAAACTTGGAGAAGACCCAGATGACGTACACGCTCAGTGGTACCAGCGAAAGGTATTGCTTCCTTCCTTTCTCAGCAATCCAAACCCAGAGCGAGAACAGAACGAGATGGAAAAGGAGACTTGGGCAACCGGAGAGCCAGAGTCCAACAAGAGTAGCCAGATAGCCTGGCCAGCAACCCTGAGGTATAGTCAACTTGCCATACTCAGCACTGTAAAGAAGACCCATTTATTCTATAATTAGCACATGATACGTGGAATGGTTTCTCCCATCTTGGCGGGAGGTTCTGGAATGTTCAGTTACAACACGGGTACGCTATCAGAAGATTTCATTTCCTGAATCTTTCACTGTTGGGTCACTAGTACATTGGGCTCCGAGACAGTCTGGAAGGGAGCAAAAGCCAGTACCTTTTTTTTGACAACAATTAAACCCTTGGATTTATACAATGCGACATGACTCGAGGGGCATTGTTTAGCTTTTGGCAGGGCTACGAAGGCCTAGGGCAGAACACCAAAGGGGAAAAAAAAAAGTCTACTTTGAAAGCTCTCAGAACAAATCTGAGGGAATTTGCTGGTTAATGCAAGTACATGTCTAAACAAGTACTGGTTTGCTGAGGGAGTACATGGGGCTGGCAAGCCTCACTTGGCACAGAGACCATGAGTAATGCTTCATTTTAACGAGGAATCTTGGGGGTCTATAATGAGGACTGTGTGGTATTTCCCATGCGTCTCTTTGGAACGTGGGCTGATTGTATACCCAGCGGAAGGAAAGCCATCAGAAAGAACATAGTTTGTGAAAACCTCCAGGCTCTGCAAGATCATTTCACAGCACATGAATACATTCTCAGAAATACACCACAGCTCCCAGAGAGAGAGAGAGAGAGAGAGAGAGAGAGAGAGAGAGAGAGAGAGAGAGAGAGAGAGAGAGAGAGCTTCCCTGTCCCTCATGTAAGCCAGCGCACTGCAGGGATGAGCTTGTGAATAAGTGTTGGGGAAGAGAGCTGACTTTTACGACCAAAGGAAGTTCCAGACAGCACCCTTGAATGACTGCACATCTTCCATAATTGATTCTTCTGAAGGCAAGAGTCATTGCATGTCAAGTTCATATTTACAAAGCACATAAATTCATTTTTAAGATACAACATTATTTACATATCATCAGCGAGACCAATCTCTTGGGCTTTTTCTATCAGAGACAGTTAATATTTAAGATTCTGGGCAGGAAATTAAAAAAACAAACAAACAAAGAAATAAGCAAACAAACAAAAATACCCATCTTTAAAGTAAGTGATCAGGAAAACAAACTTCTCAAGTATTCATGACTAGTCTTTCACTAGTTGGTGGTCTGGCCAAAGGCAGAGAGGGTAAACTCTATTATCTGCTTATTCTGAGGTCTGTACTCTGAATATCACTCATATCCAAATACATATTACTTTTTCCTGGTGGTCAATGTTCTTTCTTCTCAGGCCTGGGATATTTTGTTACTGTTTATATGAAGCATGTGAAGTCCTATACTGACTACTCTTTTCTCCATCTCTAGGCAGGATGGAGCAAAATGCTCCATGGAGACTGGGCCCCCGAAAGAGCTTAGGATTTGAGCAGGATTAAAAACCATGTGAGGTATTTGGAAGAATGTTATCCAGTGCCCCAGGCCTAGAAGAGGGGATGGTGACCCCAGAACCTAGGAGAAGAGAGTCCCAAGAAGCCAAGATGCTCACAGGAGGAATTAATCCCCCTTTTCTGTGTCAACATATCAAAGAGGATATGGACTTATAAAGAGAAATTTAAAAATTCTCTGTGTTAGGATAAATGAGTATAGTGAAGTATTGAAACATGATAAAAACTGAAGCAACATGAAACAAAAATTCTTATCAGATAAATCTGGCACCACATGTTTGGGACGCCGGTGTGCCCAACAGATCACATGGTGATCTCTTGTGGTTTATTTGCCCTAATACCCAAGGACAAGTAAGTTAAACGCATTCTACTTATAATGGATCATTTTTGATAGGTTTTAAGTAGGTCCATAAAAATGTACATTTTCACTTACAGAGGTTTGTTCATTTGCTAGTGTTTGTTACGACCCCTACTCCCCCAACAAAAGCAACAACAAAAAACAAAATCCCCAGCAAAAGAAAAAAGCCTTTAAGCTATAAAACTAGTGTCCAAGAAAAACATTTAGTTTGAAAACAAGTTGAAAAACGTAGTCTTGGAAGGCACACTGCTTACATGGGATTGTTCAACAAATTCCTGCTGTGTGAGGTTTGGCATATATTTCTAAAAATATAAGCATCTGGGGAAACAAGACAAAGCCCAGGTCTTGGACCAAATGAGGCACGCAGTGTGAATCTGTTAGTGATTATATCCATAATGCAATCTGTGCTCAAATTTAGCAGTGCAGAATCAAATACAGTACAAACGCCCAGCAGGCATGGTCCTTACCATAATATATAGCCCACGGAGAAGGTGCATATGGCGGCGAGTCCGCTGCTCCTGCTGGGATACTGATGGTGGGATGTCCTCATCTCGATTAATATAAAGGGTAAAACCGTTGTGTGCTGGAAAAGAACGGGGAAGATTCTTATCATGGCCTCTTTACAGTAATTTCTCTCCAGCAGGAGAATGAATGGTATAAATTCCCCGGAAAGACCCACAACAGACAGGCGTGCACAGCTCTCCCATGAGAGCATGGATATCAAAACACGTACTGCGGCAACTGCTCCATTAGTTTTTTTTTTTTTTTTTTGTCTGTACCTAAAGTTTTGAAATTTTATTTTATTTGATATTCACAATGGGAAAGTTTCATAACATAAAAGGGCACAAAGAACAACAAAAGGGGGACTGAAGAAAAGAGACCAAGAGATGGACAGTGAAGCACATTTGCATGATCAGCTCACTCTCCATTTTATACAGTCTAGGGTCCCCTGCCCAGGGCATGGTCTTGCTCACAACTGAGGTGGGTCTTCTCACATCAAATAGCATAATCAAGATACCCCTTCCCCACAGGCATGTATAGATGTCCGTCTCCAGGTGAGTCTAGACCCTGTCAAGGCGATAATGAACACAAGCAGTTCCAGTGTGTGTGCTATTTTTTTCTTTTTCTATCCCTATACATAGTTAAGATCACACTGTGAGTACAGTTTTGGTTTGGGCTTACCACAGTATTGTAGTTTAAGAATATTTTAAAATTTAAGTTATATATGTTTCTATCTATATATCTCTCTATACATATATGTATGTATGTATACAATGAAAATGGCATTTATTTTTTCCTTTTATTGAAGATAGAATTTTTTCTCCCTGATTAGTTTTCCCTCTCTATTCCTCCTAGTTCTTCCTTATCTCCCCTCCTATCCGGATCCACATCCTTTCTGTCTCTTGTTAGAAACCAACAGGCACCTAAGGGATAATAATAAAACATGATAAGATAAAACAAAACAGATTGGAACAGGACAAAACAAATGCAAGTAAGAGAGTCTAAGAAAAGGCACAAGAAACACATACAGATGCAGACACACTTGTTCGCACACTCAGACATCCCACTTAAATGAAAAACCAGAAGCCATAACATGTAAGTAAAACCTGTAGGATAGTAAACAAATAAACAAATAGAATTAGATTAACACAAGCCCTGACACAATCTGTATATATTTTTAAATAAACACAGTATTTCCTTATGATCTTTCCAACATCCTGTTATTTATCTTTCTTCCCCCTTCCACTACCTCCTCTACATCCAGTTAAGTCCTGTCCGATTTCTCCCTCTTTCCACCTTCGAAACACTTGTGATCTACTGTTAGCCTCCTTAGAGCTCTTGCTCCAAGCTCCTTCTCCCCATTGCCATTTCCTACTTTCCCAGCTTCTGTGATCACTCCAGAAGGTGTGATATATTCAAATCTACAAATCCACAAAGAAGAGAACACGCCTTTTGCCTTTCTGGCTCTGGGTTACCTCACTCAGTTTAGTATTTCCCAGTTCTATCCGTTTACCTGCAAATTTGATGATTACGCTTTTCTTTACATCTGAAAAGAATTCTATTGTGTATTTGTACCACATTTTCCTTATCCATTCATCAGCTACCAGAGATTTAGGCAGCTTCTATTTCCTGCATAGTGTGAACAGAGCAGCAATAAACAAGGTCAAACACATCTCAGAGGTAGGATGTTGAGTTCTTCAGATATATGCCAAGGCGTGGTATAATCCGGTCATATGACAAATGTGTTTTTAGGTTTTTGAGAATTCTCCACACAGATTTTCATAGTGGTTGCACCAGTTTTCATTCCCACCAACAGTGAAGGAGGGCTCCTCTTTCCCACATCCTGGTCAGCATTAATTGCCAATTGTTTCCTTTATCTTAGCTATTCTGACTCGGGTCCCGTGAAATCCCAAAGTAGTTTTGATTTGCTTGTCTTGATTGCTAAGGATGTGAAACACTTTCAAAGTTATTTTTAATCATTTCAAAAATTCAATGTGCTTCATGATAAAAGTCCTAGAGAGCATAGGAAGGGAGAGAACGTATCTCAACCTAAAGGCTATATACAACAAGCATCCCACATCATCATAAATAGAGAAAAACTTGAACCAATCTCATTTAAATCAGAAACATGACGGGACTGGCTACTGTTCTTGCTCCTTTTCAACATATTGCTTGAAGTCCCAGCTAGAGCAACCAGGTAAGAGAAGGAAGTCAAAGGAATACAAATAGGAAACAAAGTCAAAATATCCCTATTTACAAGCGAACATCATAAAAATTCTACAAGGGGCCGGGCGGTGGTGGCGCACGCCTTTAATCCCAGCACTCGGGAGGCAGAGCCAGGCGGATCTCTGTGAGTTCGAGGCCAGCCTGGGCTACCAAGTGAGCTCCAGGAAAGGCGCAAAGCTACGCAGAGAAACCCTGTCTCAAAAAACCAAAAAAAAAAAAAATTCTACAAGGGAACTTCTAGAAGTACCTAATATTTTCCTCAAAGTGGCAAGATACAAAATCAACTTACAAACTCCATCAATCTTTCTATAAACCAACAACAAACACATTGAGTGAGGAAGAAAGCATGGAACCACTACCATTCACAACAGCCTCAGTAATATCCAGGGAGAAACCCAACAAAGGCCGTGAGAGACCTCTTAACGAAAACTTTAAATCTCTGAAGAAAGAAACTGAGGAAGACATTTGAGGATTTTTCATATGCCACTTCAAAATTCTTTTAAGAATACCAGTCTTGACCAAAACTGCCTAAAATCTACGATGTGGATGTTCTCAAATTTATATAACCAATTTCGGTTCTCGGGCAGTAAATGACAAAAGACTTCCAGCTTTTCATTTACGAGAAATGTCATGGTGCACATCCCTTCCTTTGGATGTCAAGTTGCTTCTTTACAGTGAAAGGCAGTGAAGACTTCAAGGCTCCTGACACACACCGTCAAATCCTGTGTGTAGCAACACCATGTGGGAAAACGAGTTTGTACCAGTTTGCCCTCACACTGTGTAGCCATAGGTGTGACATCTGAAAGGAGAATCCCAAGGAGCAAAATGCAACAGTCCTTTCTTCTTCTGATTTAGTGGCTACTGCACATACCAAGCATGGTGGGCCAGGACAGAGATGGAACTGACCCCATTCAGAAGGATAAAAAGAAGAAAGCCACTCAGTTTCTGAATTCCCCACAGATCAAACACTTTTGGTATGGGAATCTAACGGAAAGACATACAATATGGTCTGAGGTCTTATGGAAAACTGCACGCTCCCCAGACCTCCTCATCTTCTACCTTTGGAGACACTTTCAAGAGTTCAAACGTGGCAGAAGTGACTATGGAGCCATCAGTAAGTTTCAATTCTATTTAGCGACTCCTGAACAGCCGTGAAAAACTTTGTCCTGATCGTACTATATATTGTTTACTTAGTCAAGGAAAAGGCAGGAAATCGAATGTTAGGATTTTCAAACTCTAGCATTTTAGCAAAATGGAATCAGGTGGCAGGTGAGTGTTGGCAGGTGAAAGACACATTGGGGATATCAAGATAAGTAATTCTGGAAAAGGTTTCTGGCTCATATTCATAGAGAAAATAGAAAGATGTGGTTTTGTAATAAGCATTAACGTGATGGACATTCTTGGCCTCAGAATTCTCTTCTACATCCCATCTATCTGAGTATTCATTAGCAAGAGTGTGACCTTCCATGAGTGTAAGGTGAGTGACTCCACAGATGGCTAGCTTTTTTTATTTCATCTTTTATCTTCCCTACTATTGTTATTTTGAAACAGTACAATCACCTCTATAGTGAACTATGCAACAGGGACTGTGTGCTAATGCAGAGACAGAATGCATTTTAGAGATGGATTCTATTGTTTTTTTTTTTTTCTCCTTTCAATCTAGTTACCCCAGATGACACTGGCTGGGAATTTCACCAACAGTTTGAGATACCAGCAGTAATATTACAGTATAAAAATCAAAATGCATGTCTCATCAAATGTTACATAGAAAAAGATCTGCAAATTGTACTTTTACTCTGAGCACAGTGTTGACCCTGAAGGCCTGGGTGGGTTATAAGTGACAGCATTATGATTTGGGCTGGTTACTATGAAGGAATTTCTAAACTCTACTTCTTCATCCATTGATCCAAAGTGAGTAGAAAATTGAGCCACTTTTCTATGAACTTAGTGTAAACAACGTACTCAAATATGCTCAGTGGCCCAGTTACTTTCTTGTACCTAGCATGCCTGCTGATGATCAGATGTTGTACTTGGCAAGGTCACGGTGTGCTCTGCTGGTGCCAGACAGGAAGTGGTTTGAGAAAAGGAAGATATGACAGACCACTGCGTCACCAGCATCCTATGTATGAAAAAGGGGGCAATGGATTCCATCTGTGACCTGGCCACTGACAAGGAACCTTCATGTGGCTAGCTGCACATGTGAAGACATGGCCAGTGGCAAATTACAAGGGAGGTATTTTTTTTTCAAGCAAGGTAACATTTCATTATTCATAATTTTCATGCACAAAAGAATATACAGTCACCCATCCAAACATTTTTGGTACAAATTATTCTTACTTATAAATAGTATATATAAATAAATCAAACACAGTGTCAAGTATTTATCCCAAATATAAATGTCTTATAAAGTTTCATGAACTAAAAAAAATTGGTAAGTTATAGACGCTCCTGCAATAACTGAGCTGGAAGGTCAACTCTGGAGCAGCAAGAAGGATGCTTGCTTTAGAACTATATGGACAAGAACCCCAGCGCCGATTGACTCCCAGGTAGTACTCCATCTCAAGGACTTGAGCACTAGGATATATTTTCAATTAGGACTATGGCTTCATGGGAATGGAGAGCTTGCATTTTTGCTTGCTGGGATGTCTGTAGCACTTAGAAAAGACCCTGGCATATAGGACACATAATAAATATCTGTTGTGATACTTTTGAAATCATGTTCTAAGAGGATACCATTAAATCCATTCTGCAGATAAGACAACAAAATGCTCAGGTTATGTTGCAAAGAGTACCCCAGAGCTGCTAGGTCTGATGATGTAAAACCAGGTTGTTTTGAGCCCACCTCCAAATCTTCTCTTTGCATGCAGATCACACATGTGTATGAACATAGGGCCTCACACATTCTAAGCAAGAGTTCTACCACTGAGCTATATCCCTACCTTTCCACCTCCTTTCACTTTTTATTTTAATACAAGCTTTTACTAAGTTACTGAGGCTGACCTTGAACAAGCTCTCCAGTCTAAGCAGGCCTTGAACTTTTGGTCCTTCTGCCTCAGCTCCAAGTAGCTGGAATTATAGAACTGTGTCATCAGGCCTGTTCCAGAACTGTGTTTTAGAAAGATACCCAGTTGAATAAAACCCTATGATACCGATCATTGACATTGTCTTCCAACAGACCAAACTATTTTAGTTGAAGCTCATAAGAACCCACAGTGTCTTTATTGCAGAAAAAAAATATTGTTTTGTAGTCCCTGTAGCACACTGCCATCTCAATAGCAGTAAACAATAAAATCAGCCACCATGCAGCCATAATGCAGTGGTGTGGTGACAGTTATGGTTAGCTGGAAGCGGAGTGAAGAATGGTAATTCCACAGTGTTCCTAGGTAGAGGTAGATCCACTTTGGAGAAGGAAACATGGAGAGAGTTTGGTCACCAGTTCTGAAGAACTGCACTGGGTTATTCTTCGAAGTTGTTGTTACTATGATCTGGATGTGGCTTGTTCCCCAAGGGCTCATGTGTTAGGAGATATGGCCTTCCCTGGAGTGAAGCAGGGATAGTGGTTCTTTAAGAGGTGGAGATTAGCAATAAGTCCTCACATCATTGGAGGCACGCTCTTGGAAGGATTTATGAAACCCAATCTTTCTGTATAGAAATGTGGTCTCTTCCATCTGCTTACATTCCAGCTTGAGATATCACCTATCATGGTGTTATCATCATGGTTGAATCTCTAGAATTATGGGCTAAATATGCCCTTTCCCTTTATAAAGTTGACCTGCCTTAGGTAATTAATTATAGCAGAGAAAAGAGACTAACACAGTTGTCAGTGAACAACTCCTGAGTGACTGAGTTTTGTTGTGTGATATTTTGTGTTCTGACAAATAAAGCTTGCCTGGAGATAAGAGGACAGAGATAACCACTAGTTAACCTAGAGGTGGGTGGGTGGGTGGGTGGGTGGGTGGTGGTGGTGGTGATGGTGGTGGTAGTGGTGCACACCTTTAATCCCAGCACTTGAGAGGCGCATAACTTCAATCCCAGTACTTGGGAAGCTCACACCTTTGATCCCAGCACAACCAGGTGAAGACAGGATCTCAGCGCCCTTTGATCAGAGGATTCAGAGAGGTAAGAAGTCACTAGTGGCTGCTCCTTTGCTTCTCTGATCTTTCCCGTTATTACCCTGATATTTGACTCCTGGTTTTTATTGATGAGACTAAATAGATTCACTCTTCAGACTTTGACTTGTTTCTAAGTACTATGGGGATGGTTGACTGCCAAATGAGTCAACATTGTATCTGATCAACATAGAAGCTTTGTCTTAGAAAATACTGGTCTAAGATATAAGTAGTTATCATGTACCAAACCTTGTTATTCATTGTTGCTACTTTTGATGACAAGTTGTATTGGGAAGACTGTATCCTAAATAAGGAAGCATGAATCTCTCATGGCCATTGCATCTGTGTGTTTTCTTAACGGGTATGGATAAGTTCCCCGTGGTACAGCAGAGTGACTTCTGGCATGAACTGATCAACATTGTGTGGCTAAGGTCTAACACAGACTGGATACATGGGGTAGGGTCTCCCTACACACAGAGCAGTCCTCGGACCCAACAGAGACATAGAAACATAGAAAGACTTATGATTTACCTGGTACATGACGAGTGAAGAGACAGAGGAGGCAAAAAGAATGTCTGCAGAAGATGCTCAAAGGAACAGTGTGGTGTAGTGATCCAAGACAATTAGAAGGCTGGCCTGTGGGACCTAGTGTGGGTCCCGTGCCTCCTTATCACAGACTCCAGGTGGGAGACTTGCACATCCTGATGCTTAAAATCACACTGTGCAGAATAAGGGGATGGGATGACTTAGTGTTGCCAAAGGCTGATGTTCTAAGTTTGGCTTGCACATATATGAGGACCGAATAATCTACAACCAGGTACAAAAGCCTATGATGCTTCTAGGGACCCACCAATAAATTAACACTTTCTTTTAAGGCCAGAAGGAAAGACAGAATTTCAGAGTTGAAGATAATTTTTACTTTCACTCACACAGTTCAAACAGCACACATGGATAGATGAAAAGGTCTCTGAACACAAAATGGCCCAGGCGGAAAAACTCAGAACAAGGCCTTGCCACAGCTTCTGGATTTAAAACAGACAAAACATTTTTTTTTCTCATTCAATGCACATTTTCTTAAATATATCTAAAGGGAAACTATTTAAGCCTTAGAAATGGAATATCACTTGTCATAAAGAAAAAATAACCATAAACACAAACACAATGAAATTCGATCAGTGTAAGGTGTTCACCAGACATATTTGCTTGACCAAGACCTTGATTATAAGGACTTGTATGTATTAAACATGGATGTTAATAAGTATGAAAGGGGCAGTAAAGACACACTAACATGAAATAGAGACTTTCTTAATGGAATCAGAAGGACAGTGAACAGGGAACTATCCTTCACTATATGATTTAGTAATATAATGCCAGGGCTCTGTGCCATATAGCTTACCTTGCATACTCTTAGGGCTATGGCTATAAGTAGGAACCTGAAATCCCCCAAAGGGCCATGTGTTAAGGGCTTGAGTCCCAGCGTGAGGCTCTTGGGCTATGGTAGAAACTTGAAGAGGTGGGGTGTGGAGGGAGGTATTCAGGTCACCAGCAGTGTGCACGAGAAAGGCACTACGGGAACCTGGTCTCTTTTCTTTCTGTGCGTCACTTCTTGGCCATGAGGTAATTCATGGCTTTGCTCTGCCTTACATCCCTGCCAAGAGCAGCAGGGCCAGCTAATTATGGACTGAAACTCCAAAGCTAAGAGCCAAAAGAACCCTTTACTCCTGTCAGTTGATCATCTCAGAGTTTGTTAGAGTAACCATGAACTGATTAACACAAATACAGTCTGTACACTGAGATGCCCTAGAATAGTTTTTTGATACATTCTAGAACTACTAGGTTATTTGTGAATGGATGAGTTTTTGCCAAAAATATGGATAGGTGTGCAAGTAGCAAGTCCAGATACTTATGTAGAAAGAATGTACTGTTATTTAACAGTATTAAAGAAACAGGTTTATGCTGCACATGGATATGGACTGTAAGATCTTTATGATTATTTGTGATGGCAACAAGCAACCTATACACAAAGAGAAGTTTTTTTTTTAAAGCCTTTATTATTGACTCAGAGAAGGATAAAACTACATATAGTAGCACAAAATCAGGGGACTAGAGAGATGGGTGGACCTGAGGTCATTTTATGTACCCAGAACTGAGAGCTGTAATCAGAGCACTCAAAAACCAGAGATAACAAATAAGATTCAGAGACTGCTCTCTGCCATTTCTCTCCTCATTCTCTTCTACAAAACACCCCACCCCATAGGGGAGTACTTCTCTCTTACCATGTAGATTCTAGACAAAAGCTCTCTCTTTATTAGAAGAAAAGCCAGCTTTGGAATGTGGGGCA
Organism: Peromyscus maniculatus bairdii; assembly: GCF_049852395.1. Taxonomy (NCBI): domain Eukaryota; kingdom Metazoa; phylum Chordata; class Mammalia; order Rodentia; family Cricetidae; genus Peromyscus; species Peromyscus maniculatus. The sequence continues at coordinate 45,494,699 of NC_134867.1, read as the reverse complement.
TAAGCAGTTTTGTTCAGTAATAGAGAAAAAAGTACTCCAGCATCCATCTTTGTGCATCTGGAGGGCATGGGCAGGCTCCATAGGGCTCGCAATGCCATAGGTCCATCATGTATCAGGTAACTGGGTTCCTCTTTTATGTTAGGGTATCTAGGTTCTTACCTTCCTATAACAATAGATGATCACAAATCGAAAGCTGTCCCTGCTCACATGCGTATGAACATCCCTGTGTGTGTACACATGTCAGTGTGTACCTGGGTGCCTTGGTGCACCCAGACCGAGGGCATGAGCAGACTGTGATTGACCCTGCCTGAGAGGATGGGGTGAAGGAGTCCCTCATGAAGTCCATCAGGGCTACAGGTCCAGCAAGAATAAAGCAACGTGAAAACCTGCCTTAGTACATAAAAAACTGCACACTCAGATTACAACTTGAATTTTTTTTGACCTTGGTCACTTACATAATAAAAGGGGATTAAATTGAGAAATCTTTATTTGGCGATAAAACAAGAAGGGACTTCCAGGTTTAAAAAATGAAGTCATATAATTCGAAGTGATAGAAAGGGTAACATCATAAAAACGGGAAAAACCACAAGACACTGGCAGACCACTATCCAGCTGACTTTGGCACTCTGAATGTACGTCCAGTGTTGGATGAGGGCAGGAACAACTCTTGGGGTCACTGTGAATTCAGAATCAGTGAGGCATGTCTCCTCGTTTAGGGGGATGAAAACAAGACCCCAGGCAGCTTGGAATCAAACTGATGCAGGTGTATCTGTGTAAACCGAAGTTCTCAGGGTGTGATGAGGTGGCAGAGGTGGGGGATCGGGTGGGGGGTGGGGAGACACACCTATGTTAAAGACTCTACAAGGCTGACTGACTGATAAGAACTTTGTGACCATGGACAGCTGAAATGTTGCCCGTCTGAAATCTATTTATCTTAGGCGCTCTTCATAACCCAAGCTCTGCATCTGCCCTAGCATCCTTGAGACTGTCAAGTGAACTCTTTTTTTGGGAAGCACCAATAAATGGCTAGTGTCCACCAATCAAAAAATTCATTTGTGACTTTGTGTTCTGTTACTATAGAAACATCATAAAAATGTTACCGTGTTGGACACACGACTTGGCATAACCTGAATTGATGTTTCTGGGCCATGGTGTTCATATTGACTCCAACATAGACTTTTTTTTATTCTCTTTGAGGCAAGGGCTATGTTTTCCCATGGGCAGTAGCGAACCTGAAATCTTACTTCTAAATCCAACTAAACGTTTCATTCTGAAATTGTTATTAATGCTATTAAATGGTCAGTTTAAGGTGTGCTACCCCATAGCAGACATACTTTAGAGTTCACAATGGAAGGAACTACCAATTTCAACTATTATGCTCTCTGTCTTTCCAGATGCTTCCTCTTGTCATGGGCTTTTCTTTCCTAGGTGCGGAGGTACTGGTTTTAGTTTGGTGGTGCCTGTGAACATGACGTAGAATCGATTTCAATGGTGTCTTTGTAGCATAGTGTTGACCATCTGTTCCCTGCTTGCTGTGACGTCAAGTTAAATGACTTTTTAACCCAGGAACAGCCTCCTGTTTGAAACGAGATTAGAAATTGTGACCCAGGGTCAAAAACATAGGTTCAGGTGGAACCAACACAAGCTCCAGAATGTTCCCAGGCACTGGCCAACTCCTTCATAGCCTGAGTACTCGGCTTCGGATGCCTTCAGCTCTGACATCAGTTCCAACAACTCCTAGGATATGGTTTTAATCACTAGAACAAACCAACTAAATAGTGTCACACATTAAACACAGACATGCATATTTCTGCATCATGGAAACAATTAGCCTGGGACAGTAACATACTAGAGAGGCTGTTCTAAAGAAACATTTGCATGTATTTTTTTTAAAGTGACCCCGAGGATAGTAAATTCCTAATAATTGTATTCACGAGGCACTGAGGGTCTACGGCACTAAATTGGGAGGTGCTACTGCCCTGTACAATCTTCTCCTTATGTGCAGCCCAGCATCTTATGGATCAACAATTAGAGTTTTGTTTTGTTTTGAATGGATGCCAGTGATGGTGCACACTGTACTATACAATGGTACAGTGGGGTTTTCAGTGGCCCAGCTTTCACTTCCTCTGGGAACATCCCACAATTGGCACTGGTGGTTCTCACAGCCTAGCACCTCTCATTGCTACCCCTAGACAGAAAGTGAGGAGTGTGGTGAGCTCCAGGCATGGGAGACCTGGTGCAAGGTCCCCTCCCCCAACCTCTGGTGGCTCAAGGAAAGATTTCACACAGCAGCACACCTCTGAGCTGGGTTTCTACAAGGGTCTAGGGGTTGACATGCAGACAAATGGGCATGGGAAGGAATGGACTGACAAGAATAAAAATAAGTCATGGCAAAGTGCACCAAAGTGATGTTCCAGCTGTACAACCTCAGAGGGAAATGAATGATTAAGGCAGCTGTAAGCTGAATTGTGTGTGTGTGCGAGATCTTTTCATGCATCATGCCAAATTCTTCTCCCTCCATAAGCCCAAATTTCTGCTGTGGATATCAAGTATATAAAGATAAGGGAAATCAATTGGTATCAATAACAGAAAGACCAAGCTGGAAGTCGAGTGGAAGAAGGAATAAGAAGAGGAGGGAGGGACTTACTCTCCATGCCTCTCTCGCTTGCTCCTTAGGGCTTCATCTCTGTCTTGGCCTCCTTCTAAGTCTCTCCCCTCATCTTTCCTATCTCCCCCTCACTTACAGGTCTCTTCTCTGCTTTATTTCCTTCTTAACCTTAATAATAAATGTGATACAAAACAAACAAGGGAAAGATTTAAAAAAATACCTGCTGGTCTACAACTCTGGCTAATATCTATTTAAACATATAGGAGACTTTTCCCATCCCCCAGTGTCTACTTCCCTCACTTTTGATTGGCATACATGAATATGGTATATATAAAAATAGGAATAGCTTCCATCTACTAAGCTGATGTATGATGAGTTTAGAGCAGATAATTTCCTCTTTAATCTTATTTAATTCACAAGAAAAAGTCCCGTACAGTGGTTATCTTCATTGTAACTAGAGTTTTCCTGCCTTGCCCACAGTCAGGACAAATCTCTGTCACCTGCCAGTCCCACAGCCGCTCAGACCCAACCACCTAAACACAGAGACTTTTATTGCTTACAAACTGTACGGCCATGGCAGGCTTCTTGCTCACTGTTCTTATAGCTTAAATTAATCCATTTCCATAAATCTATACCCTGCCACGTGGCTTGTGGCTTACCAGTATCTTCACATGCTGCTTGTCATGGCGGGGCTGGCTGGCAGTATCTCCCTCCTCCTTCCTGTTCTCTCAATTCTCCTCTCTGTTAGTCCCACCTATACTTCCTGCCTGGCCACTGGCCAATCAGTGTTTTATTTATTGACCAATCAGAGCACATACAGACCAGCCCACAGCACTTCACCTTCATTTTCTATGTGAGGAATAGAGGATCAGGGGATTAACTTGTTAGAGATCGTGTAGAATTCACACACTGTGCAGCCAGTGTTTTACCAGATCGCCCTAACTCCTACGCCTAGGCTTTCAACTGAGACACATGCTTTTTGTGTTCTTTTGTTCACGCCTTTGTTCATCCATTCACTTAGTAAAGATTATACTGATGGTGCCTATCACAATCTCAGGTACTTAAAATGGAAACTCAGAACATGGAGAAGATTCTTATTGGTCAGCTGTCACGGGGGATGCCTTTTAATTAGCCAAATACAAACGTGAAGTCTCTCACCTTAGAGAAAAATATAATTCATTAGAGTTGCTAGCATGAGATCCTATGATAAAACTGGCTTATGCAATGCCTACAAATAATGATTGATTTTGTAAATCCCTTTATTGCTTGTTAGGGGCTGTTCATATAGATTAAAACCCAGTTATTTCTTATAATAACCCTTTAAGCAATATTTATTATTACCATCAAAATCAATCCCATTTTATATAAAATAAAGCACAGGAAAGTTAGGAAAATCACTCAGGTTTACACAAGTAGAAAGTGATGGATTTGAGCTCAGATTCAAGTAGTCTACATTCTGGGTCCTGTTGTGAATCACTGTGTTCTATGTTGTCTGTGGGACACAAGAAATATGATGGGGCAACAGTCAATGTAAGACCAGCTATTACAGAAGGGTGATTTTCTTTGCCATGGATGTGTCAGAGAGAAGGACCAGATAGCCTTGTCTTTGTCTTATCTAGTCAGACCAGCAAGATTCCAGGAGCTCAGGACTGCCTGGACTCTGCATTTGAATACCAGAACATTCTTGATGCTCCTTTGGGGAAGCAAAGCTCATCTGTACAGAGTCCTCCTTTAAATAGAGAGGATGAGAGTAATCCCCAGGCATCATTATAGAGAAGCACTCGGCCATGGTTGAACCCTTCTTGTCTCTTCAAAGGTCTGTTCTCCTTAAAGGTATTTTGAATGGCATGAAGAATACACGTAAGGAACAGCAAGAAGACACGGTATAAGTGGAAGGTCAGGGGAACAGTACTCCTGAGTAATGAGAGCACCACAATGCTTCCTTCAAGATCCTGAGGAAATACATTTAGTAGGGTCTACCAAAATATGACATGCATTGAAAGAAAAGCTAACACATTTAACACAACAACACACATCCGTGTTTTCTCAGAAATGACTTTCTCAGCAGAATCCACTTATCCAGATGTATTCGCATCCTCTAATGTCAGAGTTTGGCTCTAAGAATATGATTTTGATCACCCGACTCCATTCTCTCACATCTACCTGCTTCTTTCAAATGAGCTGCTTCTTAGCATTGCCTTCAAAGGTCCTCAAGGTGGGATACAACCTACTTTGCAAATCAATTTCTTATTATGCTGGACTTAAATCTCGGTCACTAAAAGACCTCAGGTTTTCGTGTGTTTGTTTAGGTTAGATGATCTGACCACAGATTTGGAAACTTTTCTTTGCCATGTACCTCAAGCAGTCATCTTCTATTCATTGAGGTGTAGCTCACATTTCTCACAATAACAGACACTAAACACTGGGTTTAAAATTAATGGAGGCTATGTGGACACTTTCAGATTGGTGTGTCTCAAGCTGCTCTGAATTTATCCTCTCTTCTCTGCCATACTGCTCTGAGACTTTAGATGATGGGACCTCAAGACAGACTCTGTCCAAATCCCTGAGTTATAATCTGGAAGGAAATTGCTCTGAGAGTCAAGTAGATTGCTGAAGACTTTGTGTGAGTGAGGAATAAATTCTGTAGGGTTGATCTATGGAGACTTCAGTGTTATGCTGCTATATCTTAGGATAAACTGGTCCATGCTGACTAATGTAAGTCCATATTGCCAAACTTGCCTTAGAAATATTAAGGCCCTCTTTTGATTTGTGCTGCTACTGTATACCTACATGATGACACTGGGTGACTTTATATCAACCCATAATTATGGCTATATAAATGCATCAGTAATGTACTCCATAGTGCTATAGTCACCCTGAAACACTGGGCACAGGGGCACTTTAAGAAAGAATTAAACCAAATAGACTACAGAATGCTCAACTTTTGTTGTAGGAATTTCTAAGTCTCATACCCTTAAGCAAGTCTTATTTTTCATTAGTTTTTATTAGAATCCCACCTGCAATTCATGAGAAATAAAAAAAAATAAGTTCCTGAGTGCAATATATAATAAGTGAATTTAAAAATACATTCAGTTTTAAGGGATAAAATTTATAATTATATATTATATAGGAAAGAGGGAAAATATTTTACTCCAAATCAGTCAGATGGGAATAAATCGCCAAGTAAAAGCTACACATGCACAAAGTATAGAGAAGCATTAATTTTTTTTTGCAGTTAATAGTAACAGGCTTCCAGTGCTTTAAAAAAAATGTCATTGCAGCTCTCTGTCACTGCACTGAAGCAAGATTTCAGAGAGTCTCAAGATGCCTCATCACCAAGTCTGCAAGTACAATGATTCCAAATGGTTTTAATTTAGCCTTGTTTATGATCAAATAAATGTTATTTTGATTGATTGGCAAACATCTCCAACCAGCAATAAGAACAATGATGTTTGACATGGAGACATAAGAAAATCTATAACCCAAACCTTTAAAGCCTGATTTCAAATGTCAAATCTGACTTAGGGGAACCAGTTATAATCCTGCTTCATGCAAAAAGCATTAGGTTAATCTGGAGCGAAGGATGGTTGCCAAGCATGCCCTGGCATAATTAATCAAGGATATTTCAGAAACAGATCGTCTCCCAGAGATTATTGATTTGCTGTCACGATTAGTTTTTCTCGTGGTGGTGCTGGCACTCTGGAGCTCGGCTGCACTGGCATGCATTTTCCTGTCGCTAAGCCTTGATCTGTCCTCCTGGACTGCTGCCCTCCTTGTGCTGACATCTGCAAACACTCACACTTGACAGCCTCATGCCCAAGTGTGGTGGCTTCCAAGTTGATTAGGATTAGTGCAGAAGGGTTTTGGACTATTCTGAGTATAATTGAAAGCAGAGAGCCATGACTCTTCAGAGAGTAACATGCACTCGCAAAAGGCATCATATTCACAGAGAATGTGCACACACACACACACACAGACAAGCACACACCAATGCAGAGATGTGCAGACACTGTACACACACCTATACTCATTCACACACATGGAACCACTACCCATAAACATATAAACACATATTCATGTATATACATACCTATGAATACATATGAAAACATACAATTGTACTCACCCACACACACACATACAAGCACAACCCATGCATGCATACATCTACAGAAATAGATGTAAACACACATGCACACATACTCCCAAGCATAACACATACCTCATGCATACCCATGTAGCAAGTATATACCTATGCACACATATTCACTAAGCATACATTCATGCATATGCACAGGAGCATACAACCATGTATGCAATTGCATATATCCTTGTATAAGTACACAATGACATACTCAAAGACACATACATATAAGTGCATATGCATACATGCGAAGGAAATACCCATGTACCCACAGAAATGCACATATACATGCTAACACAATTAAGATCGCAGAAGATTTCAGTTTTAATCTTCAAAGGCCATCTCTCACCTATTAGACAAAATTAGAGTGCCTAGAGAAAGCGCTATTTTAAGTAAGGAATGCCACTATAACTTAGCTCTTTTCCACAATGGCTCTATGGCATTTGATCAGGCTGTCAGAAGGACTTCTTAAAGCAGGAAGTAGCAAACTTTCTTCCAAGATGACAGGGAAAAATCAAGGAGGAAAGAGACATTTAGTTCACAGCTAAAAGCAGTTCTCTCCCTCCACTTTGGTTTTGCAAGATGACAGATTTCAACACAAAGCAATGTTAATGGTTATAGAAGAATAGCTAGGTAGATAGTAGGCAATAGGTGAGTAAAGACCTCTCAGAATGGATAGCACCTCTGTTACTGCCGGGAACAGCATATCAGACTCTGATGTCTTTTCCTCATCCCTGGCCCTACACATTGCATGCTTTGCTTAGGCAACCCTCATGCTCACTCAGACAACACTGAGCCCACATGAATGGGCACTCAAAGACCAATGGACTTTGCTCTTTGTGTTGAGGTGGGAAGAGGTTTCAAACCAAAAGTCACTCAGTATTTTCCAAATCTAGGCCAGCTGGCCCCCAGGCTCTGCATCTGTAAGCCTGCCACAGTACACAGGAGGACTCTGTTCAAGACTCAGGAATTTGTGTCTATATCTTGGTTGGTGCACTTGGTTGTCTTCAGAGCCTCTATCCACACTTCAGCCCTTTTCTAGTTCAAGTAGAACCCATACAAAGAAAAGCAGACTCATGGTAAGCATTCAGAATTCCAGTGAATGTTCACAAAGTCAATTCAAATCTATAATCAAAACATGGATCAAGAGAGAGCCAAGGCCCCCAATCACCTTCAGACTCCTTTATGTCACAACTAATCCCCCCAAAGTTAACCAATATTCTGACTTCAAAGAGAGCCAATCAGTCTTGTGTGATCTCGACATTTTTATGAATGGAGTTACTCCCGTGCATCTTCCTTTCCCTCATTGTAGCTTCTGAAACTCAAGCACATTGTAGGTTTTTATGGAGAGCTGTATCCACAAAATGTTAAAGATCCAGATCCAAACTATCTCTAGCTCTCTTTAGTTCCCTCAACAGCTGTTTGCTGCTTATCTCCATGTCTAGCCTAACATCCTTTTGTTTGTCAGGTACAACATTTTGAAATGTCTTAACTAAGCCAATAACTAATTCCACCAACCCAACAGGAAGAACGTTATCAGGTATCACCTCAAGCATACATCAGAGATTTCCCACTTGGCTGTCATTAACCCACGTGGAGCCTCCACCCTGCATTTGAAATGTGCCTTGATTTATGACTTCCTTTTGTTCTGTAACTACAAAAACGTCATGACACCATTTCCACATTGGCATGTTTTGGGGGCCAACCTGAATCTGTGTTCCTGGGCCATGGTCACTCATACTTGGCTCAAGAACAAGCTGTCTCTTATTCTTGTGAGGGAAGAGCTGTGTTTTATGCCAACAATCTCCTGCTTTTGTGTGACTATAGAGTAATTTATGAGTCACTTCTATCCTTGATGACATTGGCATCTTCCCGGATTTGCGCATTCAGAAAGACCGCTGCTGTATCTGCTCTTGTGCATTCGTCTTTTGGTGACGGTTAGGGTAAAGCCATTTCCTCTGGGCCTTACATGACTAGCACGTTGGTGGAGCAGAGGTCACAGAAGTGGCCTACAGAATCCTGGGATCCTTTGTTATGGGAATGAAATAAACAGGGTAAGACATGATATCTGGATCTCAGTAATGGCAATTGGGCTTTTACAGAAGGAGTTGGGGTGTCACGGAACCTGCATCTGAAATCCCAGCATTCCATGTGCCATCCTACCCCCCCACCCCCCATAGCTACATATGATTTTAGGGGTTTCTAAAGGAAGTATTCAGGAGGTAGGAGATTAACAACGGGCAAAGACTTCAGAAATGTAACTTGGATGAGGTCATCATTCATGCTGGGTGGGAGTTTCCAGTGATGTTGCTGTCTGTGAGGCACCTAACCATATGTAAGGACCCGTTGCCCACGCTCTCTAAGTTAGTCTGACAAATCCAATGGGTTCCCGAGGTCAACTCAGAGAGCAGCATTTTTTTCCCTTTTTTTTGCCTGTTGTTGGTACCCTATCTGGGGCTAATCAATGTTTATTCAGGTCTTCCAGGTAAGGTAGAGTAATAGTGGACTTGTCTGTGTATTTTCTGGACCCTAGCTGGGGTGAGGAACTGCTGAGTCATATGACATGGTCCAAGACACTTGGCTTCAAAAACCAAGTAAAATGAAAGAGCTTTGTAAAGTCACATGACCATTTCCCTCTCTTCTGAAGACTGTGAGTTTCACTTGTTCCATGTCCTTGCCGGCACTTAAATTCCCTTTTTATTTCAGTGGTTCTCATGGTCCTTAAACTGCAAGGTTACAATTGCAAGTCTTCCTCATATCATCTTTTAATCCAAGCTACCCAGACATCCATGCTGCTGTTTTGGTCATCAGCTTCCTTAGGAAGCTAGCTCTGAGGTGGAAATTAGCATGTGGAAGTTTCTTAGGGAGTGTTCTGGAGAACCACCTCCTTTCAGAGGGAAAAGAAGGAAGGGTGATAAACTGGGAAGAAACAGGCTTGTGCTGCAGCCTCCACAAAGGCCCAAGCCAACCAGTCAGGGACTGTGAAGTGAGGACCCTACTCCAGAGTTGACACAAGTTGGCGTATATGGCCAGGTTTTTAGACTCTCATGAACCAGTTGTAGGATGTAGGCCGCCATAGGAAAGATAGTCTGGCTTTAGCAAGACAGTGTTTTTCATATGATAACTGCTCTCGAAGCAGGCTTACGCAGAGGGTAGAAGCCTATAGCACCCCCAGGCATTGGGGCAGGGAGTTGTTTGGCCCCCAAGTAGGGGCCTAAAAGGCATAACATAGCCATTGACCAGGCATGGTAAATTCTACACCAAGTGACATAACTGGTTTGAATCTCTGCTGATAAAATCCACAGACTAAAACCTACAGTGAGCAGGCTGACAATCCTGCAGGGCTAGGAGTTGGCCCATGCTGGGGATGTCTTTCTGTATGCTGTGAATGTGTTGCTCTGATTGACTGATAAATAAAACGCTGATTGGCCAGTAGCCAGGCAGGAAGTATAGTATGGGCGGGATAAGAAGAGAGGCGAATTCTGGGAACAGGAGGGTTGAGTTGGGAGACGCTGCCAGCTGCCGCCGCCATGAGAAGCAAGATGTAAAGGCAGAACTGGGAAAAGGTACCAAGCCACGTGGCTAAACATAAATAAGAATCATGGGTTAATTTAAGTGTAAGATCTAGCTAGCAAGAAGGCTGAGCCATTAGGCTAAACAGTGTTAATTAATATAAACGTCTGTGTGTTTATTTGGGTCTGAGGAGCTGTGAGCCGGGTGGGACCAGGAAAACTCCAGTCACATGCCTGTGTTGCCTTTATGAGGACTTTTGTTCTCAGGAGGGAAGAAGCTGGTTGGTATAGAGTAGCATTCCTTGTCGATTCCTACTGGATGCTCTTGTCTTCCTATATGGTTCTCCATGGCAAATGAAGCTCTTGACATGTAACTGGGTTGCCTGTTAGCCATGGCCTAGCTGATGCAGCATACTCTTTTAAAGCTCATTAGCTTTTCATAGCTATTTACCACCCTACTCAGTGGAACAAGACTCAGGCTAGACCATCTATGGGTGAGCACATGCTTGTGGGGCTGAGGCTAGACGGAAGTCAGCTTCTAGCTCTGTAACAGGAGTGCAAACCGCCAGCTTTTTTTTTTTCCATTTCGTTTCATGATCTTAGGTTTTGTTACTTTTACCTCCTTCCAATATTTTAAACAACCTTAATTTACAAATCACACACACACACACACACACACACACACAGAGAGAGTCATAATCCGCTCTATTTTGCCATGTTAATCAAAGCAACAGATCTTGGCCAGCTTCAGAACAGACTGAGAACGGAAGCATGATGCACTGTGCTTCAGGAGCTCAGCTAAATCAAGGAAGCCTGACATTTTCATTAGCTTCAGCAGCCTGATCACCGTGGAGATACATTTTTTTTTAATTATCTATTGGTAACTTAAAATTTCCTATACTTAAAGCTTTGGCACAGCTATGAACCCTTTTCCATACCTATTTTTTGTTGATCTTTACCTAGGAAGCAGGATCTCAGTGAATGACTAAATACACAGAAAAATCCCTACGGTATGACTAGAGAGTGGAAAGCATCTTTCTTCACCCAGAAGCCTTCCTCATTCATGCAGACTAGATCTTGAAGCAAGGCAGAATAGAAGGAGAGGGAGATAGGAGAGATAGTTCAGTGGTTAGGGGCACTTGCTCATGAACAGACCACATCTGGCTGCAAGCACCCACTTCAGACAGCTCACAATCAACTATAACTACAGCTTAGGGGTGGTGGTAGAGCTGGTGTCCCCTTCTGGCCTCTGAAGGCACATACAGGTGCGCACACATACATGCACATAGACAGACAGACATACTGTGAAGAAAAGTCTCTAATCAGGGTAAAGAATAGTGGTACAGCTAACAAAATCCACTGTGAAGACTGACTCTATAGAAATTGTATTCTTCTAAGGACATTTTAAATAAAAATTTTAAAATAGCAACAAAGTATATTTAAAGTCTCAGAGGAGTTGACTTTGAGTTGAACATCACTCCTTTCCCACTTGCAAACTTGTAATTTTTTGAGACTCTCACCAAGAAGGCTACAAACATTACTTACGGTCAATTTTTCTTTTACGGTCAATGACTTTCTTTTGACTTACATATAATAAGGATCCCTATGACCTGTCTCAGCTGGGTTCTTATTTTGTGAGCCTGCAATCCTGACCAGCATGCCTCAGAAACCAGCCCATGATGATGTCAGTTTCAAAAAAAAAAAAAAAAAAAAAAAAAAAAACCAAACCAACAAAAAAACAAAACAAAAAGAAGTTTCCTAGAAATCCTTGGAACAATGTGATTTCAGAAGACACCAAAACTGTAGACATGGCTGTTTTTATGACACTTATAGTAGCTCTCTTGGGAAGCCTACCCCCGTGTTTTGCATATGTACTGTCCTTTTCCTAAGAAACCTTTCTCCCATGTAACAGTCATATTTGAATCTATGTTCAAACCATTTTTTAATTGATCCCAGCTTTGCTTTTTTCTGACTTATACTGAAATCCTTGTCTGTGGTGAAGTCACAAACCCAGGCCTTCTCTTAGAAGAGGTCTCTCAAAGGATCTCCCCCAATGTCCTATAGGTAGCAACACTGAGTCATGTCTCCTCCTCTTACCGATATTGGCATAAGAGCTTGAGGTGTCCATCCAGTCCTCTCGAGTTCACCTCTCGCTCCAGCCAGTATACTTCCCTGAGCGCATCTGTTCTCACTTTGATGATTAAGAATCCAAGATATGTGGGAGCAACTTAAGAAGAGAGTGGGATGACGTTGGGGATAACTTGGAGTCTTGAGAATTTCTGTAGCTCCAAGTCTTAGAAAAGATAAAGTGGGGTAGGGACCAACCATGGGAGAAAGACTATTCAACATGTTTAAAATGAGGAATACTATGGGTTAGATGAACTAGGCATAACAGCTAGTTCCTAGAACATGAGTGTAAGGAGAGAAAGAGAGTTAAGGAGTGTGAAAAAAGTGGTGCATCATCCTCGAGTGAGAAAAAGTTTATGGGGTATGAAAGAGAAACTGGCTTAAAGCATTAGTTGATTCAAGAGACGTTTTGATAAACCCATGAAAATGATCAAAAAGGAAAGAATGACTAGAAGAAATAAGGGTGATTAGAAATAAGGGTGATATTCCTGATATCAAAGGAAGAGAAACCTCTGGACTCTGACAAGACATGGGCTCTGAGAACTCCTTTCTGCACCTTAACTCACCCAGGATGGGGAATCTGACCCTCAGTCTTGGCTTACAGAATGCAAAGATGGTGGAACCCTTCCGGTCTTTATGCATGCATGTTTTACAAATCCTGATGAAGATGGGGAAGGGGAGGGGAAGGAAGAGCAGGGGAGGGGAGGGCAAGAGAGGGAAGAGAAGGGGAGGGGAAGGCAAGAGGAAAGAAAAGGGGAAGGGAGAGAAGGGAGAGAGGAGAAGGGGAGGAGAATGAAAGGGAAGAGAAGGGAAGAGAAGGAAAGGGAGGGGAGGGAAAAGGAGAGGAGGGGAGGGGAGGGAAGGGAAGGGGAAGGAGAAGATAAAGGAAGGAGAGGGTGAGAGAAAAGTTGGGGAGAGTAATACTTTTCTGGGTCATATGTGAATGGCTTGAGCTTAAGTTCTTTGAGCTCTACTTGAACTGGTTCCTGACTGCATTGTCCTTGATCAGTTGAGGATTGCCTTTCTACCTTCACTGAGGTATTCCTGACAAAAGAAAACTGAATACAACTTGATGTTTTCATAAATGTGTATATTACAAAATGATTGTCCAAATCAAGCAAATTATATCCTTCACTGCATATAAGTGTCGGGGTGTGTGTATGTGTGTGTGTGTGTGTGTGTGTGTGTGTGTGTAATGCTCAAGACCCACATAGAAGTTCATCTTGGGGGCCTTGTGTTAAACATGAGGTGACTAGGCTATATTCTTATTTTTATTTCCTTTTAACTCATCACCTTTGGAGTATCACAGATAAGCAGGGTTCTAAGTCAGAGTGAAGAAAAGAAATGTTACGGAATGTCACTTAGAAGCGCCTGGCTTGGTGACAGCTAATCTTAATCTTCAGCAAAGCAAATTGCACACTCATTCTCAGGCTGAACTTCACGACCTCTCAGGGACAGACAGGAAGAAATCAACTCAGAATTATCAGACCCAAGTGGCTTCTTAATGCATTTCTGTGGAGTGAGGGTGAGGGTGAGGACTGTGCAGACACACCGTGGGTACAGAAAGCATGACCCGGTGGCTTTCTGTCCTTTTAAGTTCACAGGAAGGGCAGAGGGATGCCTGGTCCTTTCTGCAGGTCTCTCAGAAATCCGTCTCCTCCCAGGGAAGTGAACTTCGTGCAGCCCTTGCCAAACTTAAATTGCATCCATGCTACAGAGAAAGGAGGCTTTAGCACATTCCTTTGGGGAATGGGAGCAATTTATTTTGTTTGTTTCTAATGGAGAGGGTTAGTTCCAGAATCTCACTGTGAGGTCTGAGAAGCTGAGCTGAAGACCGCCAGGCAACAAGAGGGAGAGGGAAACAAGGTGAGGGGAGGCTTTCCGACTTTATCGGGTGATGGAGACAGCAGCAGCATCCATTTTTAAAGCCAAGTCATAAAGGATCGTTCCCGAATTTACATCAGGAATACATTAAGCCCCATACTGTATGAATAGGAGTGCTTTCCTGATTCTATTACTTAGAAAATAGGTCATTAAATAGATTGTGTGTGTGTGTGTGTGTGTGTGTGTGTGTGTGTGTAAGAGAGAGGGAGACAGAGACAGACACAGACATAGAGACAGAGAGACAGACACACACACATGCACACACGCGCACGCGCACACTCGCGCACATACACAGAATGTTTGTACAGTTGTGTGCATGTGTGTGAACAGGTATGTGTGCATACGTGTATGTATTTGCATGTAGAAGCCAGAGGTCCACAAGGGGGTGTCTCCCTCTGTCACTCTCCATCTTTTGTTTTGAGGCAGGGTCCTCAACGGAACCGGAAGCTCGCCAATTCAGCTGGCTAGCTGCCTGGCTGGCAAGCCTCAGGATCTGCCTATCTGCTTAGCTCCCCAGTGACTCTGCATCTTGTTTTCACATGGGTGCTGGGGATACAAACTGAGGTTCTCATGGCTGGTGCAGCAGACACTTCACCAGCACCACCATCTTCGGGGCCCAGACTACGACTGCTTTTTGTTTTCAAATTAACCCTATCTCCACCAGCCAGCACAATGACCTGCAGCATCTTCAGTGTGTGTGTGTGTGTGTGTGTGTGTGTGTGTGTGTGTGTGTGTGTGTACACATGCATGTCTGGTGTTCTGTTTTTCTCTCCTTGCCACTCAGAATGGAGAATGGAACGCTGCTGAGCTTGGGGCTTGGCTGGCTTTCAGGGGCAAAGATTATAAATGCAAACTACCTGGGTGATAACATGAATTTGAAAAGACTCAGACTTCCCAGTGTGAACTGAGGGGGAGGGGGAGGGCGATGAGAAACATTAGCACAAGTTCTCATCTACTGGTCTCCCTGGAAAGATAGTTTTATAAGAGAATTTATTTTTGATGGGTGGGCTCTGTCTCCTAATAAGAGAGGAGTGTTGTCATGGAGAAGCAGTGAGCATCAGTAGGGCACCAGTATACAGCTTCAAGGTCAACACGGGTGGCATAAATAAGAAGAGAAACATCTCCCTCTCGGCCTTCCCAAGCCTGTAATGAGACGCTGGTGGTTTCTATGATAGATGGCCCTTTTTAAGTTTCAGCAGAGAGCAGTATGCTTTGGGTCTTCGGAATACTGCTTGATAGCTTCACAGAAACCGATCAATAACACACAGGTAACATTTTCTACAAGGCACATAAATCCTAGCCTAGGGAGACCAGCTGTTGTGAGATTCTGGATGGGTTCCAGTTTCCAACCAGGGAGTCTCAAGGAAATGATCCTGAATGTGGGGCTTTGTTTGGATTTCAATGGAACATAATCGGGTGACATCTGGTCCCCCACCTTGTGCTGGCTTTGGCCACACTTCATCCGCCATGGCTCTGGGCACCTCCTGCAGGGATTCCTGCTAGTGCCAAGCACCAGCGCCCTGCCCATCACCAGCTGCCAATCAGTTTTTCACAGTGGGGGACAAAAAAGCGAACTTGGGGCCTTGAAGATGCCTGCTGGGAACAACTCATAAAAATGATCTTAAAATGCAATTTGGATCCCACTGCCGCCCTACAAGTTACTGGACATCAGACAAAAGAGAGTTACAAAAATAACTTTGACAGGAGGAGAGAGGATCAGCAGAGAATGAGGAAGGGACTAGAGATGAGCAGTGTGGGGTAGAAGCTGATGGGAAGGTAAAGAATGAGCGAGAGAACTAACAAATAGGAGCAGACAGTAAACACACAGAAGTACATGCTCTTGTACTAATAGTCACCATTTTCACATGCAGAGTCCAGTGACCTTTCTTTTAAAATAAAAGCGCCCGATGATCCAAGAATGAGGTGAAAAGCATGTGGCTGTGGCCACTGGACAAAGAATACGCCACAACCACTGTCTTGACAGAACATTTGTCCTATTACAAAGGGTCTTAGATCCCATTCCAAGGACTGTCATTCAATTTCTGGGAATCTATGCTAGAGAAATAACCATTCGTCTACATTAAAGAAACAAATACAAGATAAAACGCAAACTTCCTCAGCTTCGTCGCCAAAGATATTTCCCTATGTTTTACACACTAGCAAAATTATGAAAAAATAACTATCTATAAGGAGCAAATAAATGAAGATATATTTACTCATGTACTAACAAGATATTCAAAATATAGACACTGAATATTAGTTACTAGATTTTGTTTAATTGATCTTGCTTGTAAAACAGTCTAAAATGGATGCAATTATAATATCAATCACACGTAACAATGACCTTTCCTGTTTCTGTTCATACGTGTGCACACACAGGTGTGTGCCATGGCACAAGTGTAGAGGTCAGAGGGCAGTGTGTGGGAATACTCAGTTCTCTCCTTCCACCAAGGGATTGCACTCAGCTTTCCCGTGTGGCAGGAAGCACTCTGACCTCATGGTGAGCCATCTTGCTGGCCCTGTTTCTAAATTTTTTTGAAATGCTCTTTACTTTATGTATATAATGTTATTATTATTATTGATAAATTAATGAAAACATTAAACATCTATAGGGCAATGAAGAGGGGAGCATTTTTAAAGAAACAGAATTATGAAGAAACAGGGTAAGGCTTAGAATATTGACTGAGAAAAATCAGTAGAAGAGAGAGCAAATGGGAAAATTCTCAAATCAGAAATAAACCAGGGTGAGAAGAAAAACCCAGTATCAGATACACGGAGACCCAAGAAGGAGAATTATCAAATGAAAGTTCTGAACTTGACACGGGTCACCTTTCGTCTGTGAGGCAACCTTTTAAAGGTCGGTCTTCATCCGTAACACTAGGATAAGGCCACACTGACTTTTCAACCCCAAAGAGACCAGAACAACCTGGCTGAGGGCACTTGTGCTCATCTGATTTTCCCTTACTTGTACACAATCATGTGCAAAGAGTCAATCCAAGTTGCAAGTGGGTCTCTTGGGACATCAGTGCCCTAATACATATTCCTGTGGCTGCCAACTTGATTACTAGCCTCCTGCTTATTTCTGGTGTTAGTTTTGTGACAAATACTTCAGGCTAGCCATGCATATTTGTTTGAGCGGGTAACAGCAGGAGAAGAACACTAGAAAGGATTATAATAACTATTTATATTAAAATGTTCTGAAAAAGTGACCACAATGGCAAGGCAGAAAAGTGTAAATTGCTTGACTTTTGTCTGTGGTTCCATTGCAACCATTTTCTACCCTGAGACTGGCCCCCTGGGAAACCCTAATGGAGTCATTAATTATTATGTGTTCAAAATATCTACTTGCTAGATTATAAACCTTTAAAAAAAAATAAAGAAGGGAAGTGAGCTGGGGATGGTGCAGTTGGTAAACTGCCTGCTGTACAAGCATAATGACCCTATTTCAAATCCCCAGCACCCATGTAGAAAGCTGCTTTGTCAGAGCGTGTGTGTAATCCCAGCATGGGAGAAGCAGAAACTGGTAGCTCCCCAGGGCTAACTGGCAGCCAGCCTAGCTGAATCAGTGAATTTCAGGTTTAGGGGAAGACTTTACCTTACATTCAAAAGGAAAGTGGAGAGTAACTGGAGAAGGTAGCAAATGCTGATCTCTATGTGTCACACCTACACAAACACATGTACCACACGCCACAAATATACCCATATATTTTGTGTGACCCCCCCCACAGAGTCTTCAGTTTCTGTTGTGATATACTCTGACTTCCTCTACCTCTTCATAGCCTGTGAAAATCCCTCTCACCGTTCCAGAGAACTGGCAGGATAACGCATGCATTTTCAAGTAGTAAGTTAAGATGCTTCCTGGCAATGGTTCCCTCCGTGTACAGGTAATGGCTTCTCAGAATTCCCTCGTTTTCTCTCTGTTCCCATTTTTCATTGCAGCTTGAAACACTACGACAAGATAAATTAGGCAGCTCTTGTCTTCCAGCTCTGCCATAAACACAAGGAAGGGTTGTGAGCAGGCCAGAGCCTCCCCCTCCCCCTCCCCTGCAAGTGATCCTTCCTGCCTCTTCTGTGCAGATGGAGACATCAATTTTCAAAAGGGAAGGGTACCTTGAAAATGATGTCACGGTGTTTTGACAGTATAAAATATTTGCTATTTCCGATGCTATTTGGATTGGGCAAGCCATTTGCCTTCCCTGGGCACAGCTTAAACCCATAAGTGGATTTCATAAACAGCTGCTGTTACAAAGTGATATTAGAAAAATGCTTTCTATTGCAAATTCTTCTATTACTTATTTCACTCAACACCTGAGCTGCAGTGGTTGCTGATGGCCTCTTAGGAGCCATCCTTGGAACACATCACCCTATTCGATCTCTCAAAAGTAGGGTATGTTAGAGGCTGTGGCTCATAACTCACACTTGGTGAAAGATAGTCATTAAAAGAAATTGACCATAAGCTAACAACCGTTTGCTGATCTCAGAGTCCAAGGGTCATTGACCAACTTAAATTTATTGTGCAAGAACCAAGGAGAGCAAATACCTTCTGAAAGACCCTTAGCTTACTACAAGGTTAGAGCTTGGGTTTAAGGAGTCATTGACCAGATTTCTTTTCTTCCTATGAATGGCCGGTTGTTTTTGGAAAGTAATTCCTTTGGTGATATTTTAATTGTAATGTAATGTGATTTTATTTGTATGTTAATAAAAAAAAGCTGCCTGGAGGTCAGAGCTAATAGCAAGCCATAGCAGAAGCCGGGTGGTGGTGGTGGTGGTGGTGGTGGTGGTGGTGGTGGTGGTGGTGGTAGTGGGGCACAACCTTAATTCCAATCACATGACAGGCAGATCGCTCTGTGTTCAAGGATACCACCAGCATGGAGACACATGCCTTTAATCTCAATAGCAACCATAGAAGACCTGGAGGTCTGTATAGATGGGCAGTGATGAGGAAGTCATGTGGTTGAGTTTACAACCAATGAGAAGGCAGAACAGAAAGTCTATAAAAAGACAGATACACAGGAAGTAGCACTCTTACTGAGAGGAAGGACAGCAGCCGCAGCGAAGGGTAAGCTCAGCTCTCAGCTACTGCTCTGACCTCTTGGGCTTTTAACTCTGCAATTGGCTCTATGTTTCTTATTTAATAAGGTTGTTCATTTACAAATTCCCTTTCTTCGAGTGTGGCAATTATTTGAGGGACTGGTTGCAGTTTTGGATCTTGGACCCAGGGCCTTGTTCCTGCAAAGCAAGTTCTCTACCATGGAGCAACACCAACTATATACACTGAAGAACTTACAAAGCAGAGTGAGGGGAGGTCAGAAAAATCAGGATTGCAACCGTGTATACTTTCCAGTAGCTATCTTACTTCCCCCTAAATTCTCACATTTAACCAAAGCTACTCTTGGTTGTTTAGGCCAAAGCCATCATTCTTCACACACCTTGTATCAATCCAGCCTCACATGATCTGGAAGACAACACTCAAGAGCTACCAGCCTTCTTTCTTCTCTGCTCTTCCGGAACATCAATCAGGTTCCAGTGAGGTTCTCACATTCCTATCCAGGCTGAGTGTCTATGCGTCTGAAACTGAGCTGTCTGTAGATTAAAATTCTACTTATTTCCCTTCTGAAGTGAAAAAGTTGAAATCAAGAGGAAGGATCCTTTGTTGCTGTTGTTGTTGATGGGCACGAACAAAACAGTGGTCACCTTGGGACTAATGGAGGCAAAGCAAAATGAACTGTTCAATGGACTGAAAGCTGTGGACAGTGGGAGGACTATGGAGTAAGTTCCGAGTTGGAATTTAACATTATATGTATTAGCTTTGTGAACTTCGGCCAGATATTTAACTTCCATAAGCCTCAGTTTGCACAGCTATAAATGTGGATTAAGAGGCATATGCTAGCTGTTTTTTGTTTGTTTGTTTGTTTGTTTTGTCAACTTGATACCAGCTAGCTTCAAATGAGAGAAAGCCTCCATAAGACCAGTCTGTAGGCAAGTCTGTAGGGCATTCTTCATTAGCGATTGATGGGTCAGGCCCAGCCCACTGTGACTGGTGCCACCCCTAGTAGTCCTGGGTTCTAATAGAAAGCAGGCTGAGCAAGCCACGGGGAGCATGACAGTGAGCAGCATGCCTCCATGGCCTCTGCATTAGCTCCTTCCTCCAGGATCCTTCCCAGTTTGAGCTCTTGTCCTGACTTCTCTTATGATGAACAATGATGTGGAAGTATAAACCAAATCAACCCCTTCCTCCCAAGTTGCTTTTGGTCATGGTGTTTCATCACAGCAATAGAAACCCTGACTGAGATAAGGAGTAGACATCGACTCGGCAGTACATTAGCTTGTGCATACTAGACATTCCTGAGAGGGACTGGCAGGCAGGGACCACGAAATGTTTGTGTTGCCATTGTTTTATTGCTTCAGCTAGTCTTTGCCGGATTCTTGCTTGTGACCACAGCACTCCAAAGATTTCCCAGTGATCTTGAGATAGACTAGATCTAACTGGCCCACACAGGAACATGTAATTATGGAGGAATAGACAAACGGGAAGATTAAGCTTACACTTCCCAAAAGAAAGCAGAAGAAAATTCCAAATATTTAAAAAAATAATGTGTTTATTTGCATGTGTGATGTATGTGTGCATACAGGTTCATGTGAACACATGGGCATCTTCTTCAATGGTTTGCCACTTAATTTTTTTTTTTTTTTGGTTTTTCGAGACAGGGTTTCTCTATGTAGCTTTGCGCCTTTCCTGGAACTCACTTGGTAGCCCAGGCTGGCCTCGAACTCACAGAGATCCGCCTGCCTCTGCCTCCCAAGTGCTGGGATTAAAGGCGTGCGCCACCACCACCCGGCTAATTTTTTTTTTTTAATACAAGTCTCTTATTATACTTGGAGCTCACTGATTCAGCTAGGCTGACTTGTCAGTGAGATCCAGAGGTTCACCTGTCCCTGCCTCCCTAGGACAGGTATCACAGGCATGCAATGCCACACCACCCAGCTTTTACCATGGATGCCCAGGATCTGAATTCAGGTCTTCATTCATGTATGACAAGCACTTCATTGACTGATCTATCCCTTCAACTATTTACTAAACACACATCCTTACCATGTGCACTGACCTGATGTGGCGGGTGGAATGGAATGTGGTGTCACACTAAGTAGAAGACCCTGACTGCCTCTGTAATACAACCAGAGCCTAAAATGTATTGCAACTGTTATTTGGCCTCCAAGTCACTAAATCCAAATTCTATGGTTCTGAAACCTTCCACCAGCTCCAATGAAGTCACATCCAACCTTAAAGTCATGATCAGCTCATTTGCTTCATTATCTAAGCAACTGCTCAAATGAAACCCAAGGAGTCACACTTGATTTCTCCCTTTTGGGTTTCTGGCCTGTAATCCTAGACAGAGGACACCGGAAGTAGAACAGTTTGGGAGGGATACTAACTTTGGTGGTGAGAATGTTAGAAGTGAGGGACATTTATGATCTGACAAATGTGGGTCTGGAGCTTGGGACACACTTCTCACCAGAGGGAAAAATGAAGCTTTTTGAATGGATATGATTAGAAGATTTTCATTAAGACACAAGAGGTTAGGCACTGAAGAGATGGCTCCGAGAATGCTTTCTGCTCTTCTAGAGGACTGAATGTTAGTTTCCAGCCCATGCCAGGCAGCTCAGAACCGCCTGTAACTCCAGTTTCAGGAATCCAATGGCTTCCAAGGGCACTTACACACGGGGAATACACACACAAGTGTGTGCAAATGACAATAAGAATAAAATAAATCGTTAAAAATGAAAAAAAAATAGACCAGGAGTGCAGCTCAGTGGTGGAGCACCTGCCTAGCATGTAAAAGGCTCTGGGTTCAATTCCAAACACTGCAAAGCAAACAGTGAACAGAACTGGAAGTCCAACAGCAAACCTTAAGGAACTGCATGCTAAGGACCAAGTGCTTAAAGATGAGCTTGCAATACTGACTAAGAAGAGAAAGGGACCAGAGAGATGAAAGACAGAGGATGTAGCACCAAGGGTATCAGTGAAGGGAATAAAGAGAAAGAATGGTCAGTGGCACTCAGTACTCCTAAAAAGGCAAAATGGGGACTGAAAAGTGGCTCTTGATGCCCTGTGCAAATGGAGGTCAGCAACCTTGTCAAAGTCTATTCCAGCTGATTCCGGGGAAGGATGGAAGACAAAAGTACAGTGACTCTTGTTAGCCTATACCATCATTAAACTCTTAGGTCTAGAACGTAAGACCTTTCAGCAATGCTCCCAAATTCTTGTTAACTTGAGGTTTCTTTTATGAATGTGAGCATCTCAGCCTCAGACACACAAAACTCTTCTATGTTCTCTTTCCATACTTCGCCCATGACCCTTTTTGATTTTCTCTGAGACCACAAAAGACTTGTACCTGTGATCAGGGGCTGCTGGATAAGAAGCATTGAAGAGAAGAACAGTCTTTAAAAAAAAAAAGGTTGAGTGAATTTTCCAAAAGAGCAAAGAACGTGGGTGAGAAGAGAAGGCACTGTGCTCTTCAATGCTAGCAAAAGCTAGTATGGTATCTCTGTGCGGGGATCACTTGAATTTTGCCTGAATCAGCACAAGCAGTTCTATTGATGATCTCATTCTCAATGTGCTGGTAGTTGCTTTCATTTCCTGAGAAGACTGAATGGACTCAAGCTTTTGTGAATCCAACAAGCTACATCCACCACTCTTCCTCAAGAGCTATCTACTAAGGAGAGAGACTGTTCTCTCCCGAAGGAGAAACTTAGGGCCTCCATTCTCTAGTGTTGTGTAGAAATGCTTCAATCTTTGGGGAATGCCTGGGTCTTGTCTTTGGGAAAAATTAAACTCAAATACTACCAATGCTCCAAGGTCAAGTTAGAGGACCCTGGACATCAACATCACTTTTTTTTTTGTTTCTTTACCTGCCAAATGGGGATAATAATATCATCCTTGTGGGACTGTTGTGAAGATTAAATTACATAAATCCACATCTTGGTTTGTAAGAGGAAGTCAGTCATTATTAGCTTCTTCCTTCTCCTCTTCTTCTTTTACTTTTTTTTTTGTTGTTTTTCCTTTTATTTTATTTTACAATACCATTCAGTTCTACATATCAGCCACGGATTCCCTTGTTCTCCCCCCTCCTGTCCTCCTCCCCTTCCTTCCAGCCCACCCCCCATTCCCACCTCCATCAGGGCAAAGCCTCCCCCAAGGTCTGAGATCAACCTGGTAGACTCAGTCCAGGCAGGTCCAGTCCCCTCCTCCCAGACTGAGCCAAGTGTCCCTACATAAGCCCCAGGTTTCAAACAGCCAACTCATGCACTGAGCACAGGACCAGGTACCACTGCCTAGATGCCTCCCAAACAGATCAAGCCAATCAACTGTCTCACCTATTCAGAGGACCTGATCCACTTGGGGGCCCCTCAGCCTTTGGTTCATAGCTCATGTGTTTCCAGTCATTTGGCTATTTGTCCCTGTGCTTTATCCAACCTTGGTTTCAACAATTCTCACTCATATAAACCCTCCTCTTTCTTGCTAATTAGACTCCCAGCACTCCACCCGGGGCCTAGCCATGGATCTTTCTTCTTTTACTTGTAAAATTCCAATTAGAAAAAGCAGAACCACCACACACAGTGCTGAAGTTTGTAGGCTGGTCTGAAGTGATGAATATTTAGAATCTCATTAAAGCACATACTTTTAGAATCATCTCCATCTGCAGACACCCCTAGGTGCAGGTGAGAATTAGAATGCATGGAGAGGTTATCAGGGCTTATCCTAGTCGACAGGGCTTGTATAATCAAGTGTGTGTGTGTGTGTGTGTGTGTGTGTGTGTGTGTGTGTGTGTGTGTGTGTGGAGAGAGAGAGAGAGAGAGAGAGAGAGAGAGAGAGAGAGAGAGAGAGAGAGAGAGAGAGTAGCCCTGGCTTATAGTTCCAGGTCTGCATGACACTAACTACCATACCCAGAACCTTAATGATAACTCAAGGTACAAACATCCATGTGTTGGTAAGTTAAAGCAGCAGGTTAAAAATCCAGTTTACAAGCTCTTCAAGGCCTAGTGCAAATAACAGAAAGCACACTGCTTTTATTTCCTTGCTGGGCATTTGGAGTTGGAAATGTGAGAAACAAAACAGTAAAGCTAAGCTCCACCCCCCAAACCAAAAGTTGAAGAGCAGATATAGGGCTGGAGAGGTGGCTCAATGGTTAAGGTGTTTGCTACTTTTTCAGAAGACCTAGGTTTGGCTCCCAGCACCCACATGGTAGCTCACAACCCAAATTTCCTTAACTTCCAGGGGATCTGAATACTTCTGGCTGTAAAATCATCACACATCCACATGATACATCCACATGCATGCAGGTGTACATTTAAATTTTTTAAAAAAGAAATCAGATAGAAAGCCTTTGAAAAACTTTCTATACTGAACTATAAGAGTTCAAGCATGCTGATGTCAGCACTGCAGAAACCATGCCTGATGGTGCGTTCCTCAAACTTCAGAACTCCAGACGTGGAGGGATCAGAAATTCGAGGTCATCCTTGGCTACATTAGAGTTTGAGGCCAGCCTGGGCTACATGGGATCTTGTCATAAAAACAGAAATAACAGAAACAAACAAACACACACAAAAATGACAGGGCCTTTTGACATGATTCCTTCAAAAATAGCCACTCATGAGCAAGTCACAGTACATCTTAAATATATAGGTTTTATCCCTCTGCTTATGTGCCTTTGGCGAAAATAAATCCAAAGATTAAGCTGTTACCAAAGCCGATCATAAGATTTTAAGATTCATAGTCCCTCCCTTTCACTGTCCTAAATAGAAAAAGGGAAGGAAGAATTATCTTAATATTTCCATCTGACACTTTTATAAGAATTTGTGGTCAAAGAAAGTAGATAGGTTCCAGACAATTTTGCTTTTTAAAG